>NW_027014485.1:40000-50000 GCF_036934945.1 Oncorhynchus masou masou | reverse complement strand
AACTGGGTCTAGATAGTCTATTAACTGGTTCTAGATAATCTATTAACTGGTTCTAGATAGTCTATTAACTGGTTCTAGATAGTCTATTAACTGGTTCTAGATAGTCTATTAACTGGTTCTAGATAGTCTATTAACTAGGTCTAGATAATCTATTAACTGGTTCTAGATAATCTATTAACTGGGTCTAGATAGTCTAGTAACTGGATCTAGATAGTCTATTAACTGGTTCTAGATAGTCTAGTAACTGGGTCTAGATAGACTACCACCAGCAGTGCACTGTGTGTCCTGAGTGGCAGAGAGAGGAGAATATAGTTGACAAAATGACTGGTATAATTGAGCACATTCTCAGGACTACACAAGGTGTGTAGAGCGATGCAGCGAGCGCTGAGAACCATAACAGCCTCGCTGACTAAACCTGTTCAGTGAATACATTAACAATGAAATGGTCCTCAGCACAATTCATGTCATTTCTCACGGTAACCTGCAAGAGACACCTGACATTGTGTGAGAAGAAGAAGAAGAAGAAGAAGAAGAAGAAGAAGGAATATAAAAGTGCTGTGCCGGTATAATTCTTTCCTCTTTTTTTTTTCTTTGACGTAAAAAGCTCTTGCATATTTATAAGATGGTGTCAGAAAATAGAGCGAGCGAACCTTGATTTAGCGTTCACATATTCACCCCTGCTTTGCACCTCTTTTTCTGCTGTGCTTTTCATTCCAGTTGTCTTGCATATGAATTGGGTTTGTGTGAGAAGAGAGGTGGTTGCAGGGTTGAATCTGGTGATGGGACAGCCAGCCTGTTTCCCCCTGTAGCGAGGTTTAAATCTCTCTTTTCCAACCCACCCAGATGGAAGACAGAAACACACTTCATCCTTCTGAGACCCAGCAGTTCATTTGTGTCTCTAATGGAGATGTGTTTTCGCTCCGTATCTCTGAGGTCGTACATGCCACTGTGTTCGGTCCTGTTGTACATTTGAGAGGACATTCTGGGCTTTTCAATGATGACACATACAGTGGTAAGAAAAAGTATGTGAACCCTTTGGAAATACCTGGATTTCTGCATCAATTGGTCATAACTTTTGGTCTGATCTTCATCTGGTTTAAAACAATAGACAAACACAGTCTGCTTAAACTAATAACGCACACAATTATACGCTGTCATGTCTTTATTGAACACACCGTGTAAACATTCACAGTGCAGGGTGGGAAAAGTATGTGAACCCTTGGATTTGACCGTCCTTTGGCAGCAATAACATCAACCAAATGTTTTCTGTGGTTGCGGATCAGACCTACACAACGGTCAGGAGGAATTTTGGACCATTCCTCTTCACTAAACTGTTTCAGTTCAGCAATGTTCTTGTGATGTCTGGTGTGAACCGGTCTCTCGAGGTCATTTCACAGCATGTCAATCAGGTTGAGGTGAGGACTCTGACTGGGCCACTCCAGAAGGCCTATTTCCTTCTGTTGAAGCCATTCTGTTGTTGATTTACTTCTGTGTTTGGGGTCCTGGTCCTGTTGCATCACCCAACTTCTGTTGAGCTTCAATGGGAGGACAGAGAGCCGTACATTCTCCTGCAAAATGTCTTGATAAACTTGGGAATTCCAGTCATCTTTGCAGGATGACCATTCCTAGAGAGAAGCAACAGTGCTGAACTTTCTCCATTTATATACAATGTGTCTTACCGTGGACTGATGAACATCAAGGCTTTTAGAGATACTTTTGTAACCCTTTCCAGCTTAATGCAAGTCAACCATTCTTAATCGTAGGTCTTCTGAGATCTTTTGTTCGATGCATGGTTCATACTTCCACACAAACAGAAGGTATCCTACGCACATACTTCCACACAAACAGTAGATATCCTACGCACATACTTCCACACAAACAGTAGGTATCCTACGCACATACTTCCACACAAACAGAAGGTATCCTACACACATACTTCCACACAAACAGTAGATATCCTACGCACATACTTCCACACAAACAGTAGGTATCCTACGCACATACTTCCACACAAACAGTAGGTATCCTACGCACATACTTCCACACAAACAGTAGATATCCTACACACATACTTCCACACAAACAGTAGGTATCCTACGCACATACTTCCACACAAACAGTAGGTATCCTACGCACATACTTCCACACAAACAGTAGGTATCCTACACACATATTGTCTCACTACCCAGCCGACAGAGATTAGGGAGACCTTGACCTTGAGACGTACTCCCTGTCCTCTCCCAAATCTCCAGTCAGGTCGGCACCGAATTTTGCTCAGACAGTCCTTGATGACAGCTTTGCACACT
Organism: Oncorhynchus masou masou; assembly: GCF_036934945.1. Classification (NCBI taxonomy): domain Eukaryota; kingdom Metazoa; phylum Chordata; class Actinopteri; order Salmoniformes; family Salmonidae; genus Oncorhynchus; species Oncorhynchus masou. The sequence continues at coordinate 47,694 of NW_027014485.1, read as the reverse complement.
CTTGGCATTCTCTCAACCAGCTTCATGAGGTAGTCACCTGGAGTTGCACTTCAATTAACCGGTGTGCCTTCTTAAAAGTTTGTTTGTATAATTTAAGGTGAATTCACCAATTTGTAAGTCGCTCTGGATAAGAGCGTCTGCCAAATGACTTAAATGTAAATGTTATTTCCCTCTTAATGTGTTTGAGCCAATCAGGTGTGTTGTGACAAGGTAGGGGTGGTACACAGAAGTCAGCCCTATTTGGTAGAAACAGCTCAAATAAGCAAAGAGAAACGACAGTCCATCACTGCTTTAAGACATGAAAGTAAGTCAGTCCAGGAAACATTTCAAGAACTTTGAAAGTGCAGTCGCAAAAATCATCAAGTGCTATAATGAAACTGGCTCTCATGAGGACTGCCACAGGAAAGGAAGACCCAGACCTCTGCTGCAGAGGATAAGACAGGATAAGAGGGGCAGGATGAGGAGAATGACAGAGACAGGATGAGAGAGAGAGAGAGAGAGAGAGAGAGAAAGAGTACAGAAAGTTGTTAGGAAAGATGACACATTGCATCTTGTCGCCGTTGCCTGGCTACCCTCGTCTCCCAAACAGACACATTACCAGCAGACCTTCTGACCACTACCTCCTTCCCTCCCATCATCCTCTGTGTTCCTGGCGAGGGCTGGTGAGGCAGACACTCGTGACCAGTGATGGCGTAATTGTGACCCCCCACACATGCACACACGCACCCAACCACACACAGACACTAAACACAGAAAAGTCATTTTCTTCAAAGAGCCAGCCAGCCCAGCTCACTCCTACACCATCATTCTGCTCTCCAGAAAGTCTCATCCCTGACCCCTGACATCTACCAGTTGTTAACCTTCTACTGTCTGTCTATCTGTTCACTCTGTTTCTCTCGGTCTCTTTCACAATTTCTCAATTTCAATTTAAGGGGCTTTATTGGCATGGAAAACATATTTTTACATTGCCAAAGCAAGTGAAATAGATAATAAACAAATGTGAAATAAACAATAAAAAATGAACAGTAAACATTACACTCACAGAAGTTCCAAAAGAATAAAGACATTTCAAATGTCATATTATGTTTATATACAGTGTTGTAGTAATGTGCAAATAGTTAAAGTAGAACATTTTTTTAATAAACATTAATATGGGTTGTATTTACAATGGGGTTTGTTCTTCACTGGTTGCCCTTTTCTTGTGGCAACAGGTCACACATCTTGCTGCTGTGATGGCACACTGTGGAATTTCACCCAGTAGATATGAGAGTTTTTCAAAATTAAGATTTGTTTTCAAATTCTTTGTAGGTCTGTGTAATCTGAGGGAAATATGTGTCTCTCATATGGTCATACATATGACAGTAGGTCAGGAAGTGCACCTCATTATGTGGGCAGTGAGCACATAGCCTGTCTTCTCTTGAGAGCCAGTTCTGCCTACGGCGGCCTCTCTCAATAGCAAGGATATACTCACTTAGTCTGTACATAGTCAAAGCTTTCCTTAAGATTTCTCCCTCTCCACTTCTCTCTCTATTGCTCCCTCTTTCTTTCTTTTTTTCTTTCTTTCTTTCTTTCTTTCTTTCTTTCTTTCTTTCTTTCTTTCTTTCTTTCTTTCTTTCTTTCTTTCTTTCTTTCTTTCTTTCTTTCTTTCTTTCTTTCTCTCACTCTCTCTCTCTCTCTCTCCCTCTTTCTTTCTTTCTCTCTCTCTCTCTCTCTGTCTCTGTCTCTCTCACTATCTATCTCTCACTTCTACTCAGGAATAACCACAAACACAAACACAGAAAATCCATTTTCTTCAGAGCCAGCCCGTCATTCTGTTCTCCTGAAAGTCTAATCCCTGACCCCTGACCAGTTGTTAACCTCCTGCAGTCTGCTCTCTCTCTCTGTCTCTCTCTATCTCTCTCCCTTCTCTTTCCCCCCTCTGTCGCTGTCTCCCTATCTTTCAATTCCACCCAGGAATAAGATTACAGGCAGACAGGAACATCCAATCAAATCCCAGTTGATATTATAGTATATTTCCATTGTCATCTGCTCTTGAGATGTTGATCCAGATCCCACAGTTACATCAGTTCATATATGGACCCAGAGACATTTGGTTCCTTGGCAGTTGGTTTACCAAACGTTTCATAACCGGTAAAACAGAACCTTTTAAAAACTGTTCTGAAAACATGTTATAATAACACGGCTAGGTTAAAACATGTTATAATAACACGGATAGGTTAAAACATGTTATAATAACACGGATAGGTTAAAACATGTTATAATAACACGGCTAGGTTAAAACATGTTATAATAACACGGATAGGTTAAAATATGTTATAATAACACGGATAGGTTAAAACATGTTATAATAACACGGCTAGGTTAAAACATGTTATAATAACACGGCTAGGTTAAAACATGTTATAATAACACGGCTAGGTTAAAACATGTTATAATAACACGGCTAGGTTAAAACATGTTATAATAACACGGCTAGGTTAAAACATGTTATAATAACACGGCTAGGTTAAAACATGTTATAATAACACGGCTAGGTTAAAACATGTTATAATAACACGGCTAGGTTAAAACATGTTATAATAACACGGCTAGGTTAAAACATGTTATAATAACACAGCTAGGTTAAAACATGTTATAATAACACGGCTAGGTTAAAACATGTTATGTTAATAACACGTCTAGGTTAAAACATGTTATAATAACACGGTTAGGTTAAAACATATTATAATAACACGGCTAGGTTAAAACATGTTATAATAACACGGCTAGGTTAAAACATGTTATAATAACACGGCTAGGTTAAAACATGTTATAATAACACGGATAGGTTAAAACATGTTATAATAACACGGCTAGGTTAGAACATGTTATAATAACACGGCTAGGTTAGGTTAAAACATGTTATAATAACACGGATAGGTTAAAACATGTTATAATAACACGGCTAGGTTAAAACATGTTATAATAACACGGCTAGGTTAAAACATGTTATAATAACACGGATAGGTTAAAACATGTTATAATAACACGGCTAGGTTAAAACATGTTATAATAACACGGCTAGGTTAAAACATGTTATAATAACACGGCTAGGTTAAAACATGTTATAATAACGAGGTTAGGTTAAAACATGTTATAATAGCGAGGTTAGGTTAACTGTTTTGAACTCCAGGCACAGATAATACACATGGACATTAATTTGCTTAGCCTTTAATCTTGCAAACACATTTATTGTCTGTTAACTATTCATGGCATTAGTCCACTGGATGGAGCTACTGTAGCATGCCAGGTTTAACTCATACACAGCTGTGTTCAAACAGACCCCATTTCAATGGAAACAAGCGCTCATTAAGATCAGTTGTGGCTAAACAGTGGGCATGGCCATCACACCTGAACCCACTTAACAAGATAGAGGAGAGAGATTGGTTGACGCTGAGAACTCAATGTATATGTTTTTAAATAACGTTGTAATGTTTTCTTGTGGTTTTAATGTTCTGAGAACATGACTTTAAACAGGACCATGAGGAAACCTGCAGTAAGCGTTATGCTGAAGTACTGAGATTCCCACCTAAGAAATGTATGGTTCTCTGAACGTTATGTGCTAGCTGGATTTTCAGCACCGCCCCCAGAACGTTTTGGGAAGGTTGTATGCAAAATAACCATATCCCAACCACGCTCTCACCAAGCTCTAAGACGTGGTTCTCAGAACGGATAACGTACATTAACTGGTGTCTGTGGATTGCACCAATACATACATCTGGTCAATAAACCAGTGTCTGGGTGGATTTTTGGCCTGACTTCCAGACCTGGGTTTCACCCAGTATTGGCTTTATTTTAAATGCTTTGAGCTTCTGACTGAGCCTGCCTGGACCACCAGATGGGTGGGGTATGGGCTTCTCGGACTATTTACTTTGTTCTATTGTGCCAGGCAAGCTCAATCAACCACAGATGAAGAATTTGAAATGCAACAAATACTATATGAACCCAGGTCTTCAGGCCAGGCGTTGTGCTGTAGATGTAATGTAGGAGCATAATTACTCTGGTCACTGTCAGCTGCTCTCTGCTATTAGCATTTAATGCCAGCCCCTGCCACACTCAACTGCTAGCCTAGTCTTTGTTGTGTGTGTGTGTGTGTGTGTGTGTGTGTGTGTGTGTGTGTGTGTGTGTGTGTGTGTGTGTGTGTGTGTGTGTGTGTGTGTGTGTGTGTGTGTGTGTGTGTGTGTGTGTTGGCGCTACGCTAGCCCGCTGTAGCAGCCTGCCACTCTGATAAGAATCCCAGTCCCCAGCCAGTCAGCCAGGGCCATTCCACAGTGTACATTACAATAGCAGGCAGAAGGGTGCTTGATGATACTCCCGCGAGCCCGCCGCTGTACAGAAACCATTAGCAACCTACTGCTATCTCCCGAACCCCCCTGACACAGAGCTGGAAAGGGACGGGGGACATGGCAGGTTCAGGATCATACTGTTTAAGTAGTGTCCTTCGCTCAAATATATAATAGGGTTGGGTTCCAAATGGAGCCCTATTCCCTATATAGTGCACTACTTTAGACTCTATTCCCTATATAGTGCACTACTTTAGGCCCTATTCCCTATATAGTGCACTACTTTAGACGCTATTCCCTATATAGTGCACTACTTTAGACCCTATTCCCTATATAGTGCACTACTTTAGACCCTATTCCCTATATAGTGCACTACTTTAGACGCTATTCCCTATATAGTGCACTACTTTAGACCCTATTCCCTATATAGTGCACTACTTTAGACCCTATTCCCTATATAGTGCACTACTTTAGACCCTATTCCTTATATAGTGCACTACTTTAGACCCTATTCCCTATATAGTGCACTACTTTAGACCCTATTCCCTATATAGTGCACTACTTTAGACCCTATTCCCTATATAGTGCACTACTTTAGACCCTATTCCCTATATAGTGCACTACTTTAGACCCTATTCCCTATATAGTGCACTACTGTAGACCCTATTCCCTATATAGTGCACTACTTTAGACCCTATTCCCTATATAGTGCACTACTTTAGACCCTATTCCCTATATAGTGCACTACTTTAGACCCTATTCCCTATATTGTGCACTACTTTAGACCCTATTCCCTATATAGTGCACTACTTTAGACCCTATTCCCGATATAGTGCACTACTTTAGACCCTATTCCCGATATAGTGCACTACTGTAGAACAGAGCCCTATTCCCTATATAGTGCACTACTGTAGACCAGACCCTATTCCCTATATAGTGCACTACTGTAGACCAGAGCCCTATTCCCGATATAGTGCACAACTTTAGACCAGAGCCCTATTCCCTATATAGTGCACTACTGTAGACCAGAGCCCTATTCCCTATATAGTGCACTACTGTAGACCAGACCCTATTCCCTATATAGTGCACTACTGTAGACCAGAGCCCTATTCCCTATATAGTGCACAACTTTAGACCAGAGCCCTATTCCCTATATAGTGCACTACTGTAGACCAGAGCCCTATTCCCTATATAGTGCACAATTTTAGACCAGAGCCCTATTCCCTATATAGGGCACAACTTTAGACCAGAGCCCTATTCCCTATATAGTGCACTACTTTAGACCAAGATCCAGAGGGAGGAGGGTGTCATCTAGGACCAAAACACACCTGTGTGTTCAGGGTCAATTAAATCAATAATATAGACTAATACAATTAAATCAACCATATAGACTAATACAATTAAATCAACCATATAGACTAATGCAATTAAATCAACCATATAGACTAATGTGATTGTAACGACTCTCGTGGGTTGAAGAAGGGGACCAAGGTGCAGCGTGGTAGGCGTTCATGATTTTTAATAAACTGAAACACCGCAACAAAATAACAAAGTAGAAGAAACAAAAGTGCACAGTTCTGTCAGGCAACAAAACAGATAAACAGAAAATAACTCCCCACAAAACCCCAACGGAAAATCACAACTTATATATGATCCCCAATCAGAGACAACGATAGACAGCTGCCTCCGATTGGGAACCACACTCATAAAAAAAACAACAAAGAAATAGAAAACATAGATTCTCGCACCCGAGTCACACCCTGACCTAACCAAACAGAGAATAAATAAGATCTCTAAGGTCAGGGCGTGACAGTGATTAAATCAATCATATAGACTAATGTGATCAACCAATACAATGCAATGGGAACAGGTCAAGCCTTCACTATATAGTCTGACAGACATGCTGTCTGATTATAGGCTTTATACAGGCCTTCACTATGTAGCCAAGGGCCCAATGCTGTACAGACAGACAGCCAGACAGACAGACAGACAGACAGACAGACAGACAGGCAGGCAGACAGGCAGGCAGGCAAGCAGGCAGACAGACAGCCAGATAGCCAGACAGACAGACAGCCAGCCAGCCAGGCAGGCAGGCAGGCAGGCAGGCAGACAGACAGCCAGATAGCCAGGCAGACAGACAGGCAGACAGGCAGGCAGGCAGGCAGGCAGGCAGACAGACAGACAGACAGACAGACAGACAGACAGACAGACAGCCAGGCAGGCAGGCAGGCAGGCAGGCAGGCAGGCAGACAGACAGGCCTGATGCTAATCAACACAACTACGGGGCTGTAGTGGATCTGGTTGGGGGCTGTAGTAGATCTGGTTGGGGGCTGTAGTGGATCTGGCTGGGGGCTGCAGTGGATCAGGTTGGGGGCTGTAGTAGATCTGGTTGGGGGCTGTAGTGGATCTGGTTGGGGGCTGTAGTGGATCTGGTTGGGGGCTGTAGTGGATCTGGTTGGGGGCTGTCAGGTTGGGGGCTGTCAGGTTGGGGGCTGTCGTGGATCTGGTTGGGGGCTGTCGTGGATCTGGTGGATCTGGTTGGGGCTGTAGTCTATCTCTACCTACAGTATACTGCTGTTACTGTCTATTATCTATCCTGTTTTCTAGTCACTATATCTACCTACAGTATACTGCTGCTACTGTCTATTATTTATCCTGTTGTCTAGTCACTTTGTTCCTAGTTATATGTACATATGCACATTACCTAATAACCCAGCACATCAACTCAGTACTGGTAACCTGTGTATATAACCAAGTTAACACCAACTCAGTACTGGTACCACGTGTATATAACCAAGTTATCATTGACTCTGTACTGGTACCCTGTGTATATAACCAAGTTATCATCAACTCAGTACTGGTACTCCATGTATATAACCAAGTTATCCTCAACTCAGTACTGGTACCCCGTGTATATAACCAAATTATCATCTACTCAGTACTGGTACCCCGTGTATATAACCAAGTTATCATTGACTCAGTACTGGTACTCTGTGTATATAACCAAGTTATCATTGACTAGGTACTGGTACCCCGTGTATATAGCCAAGTTATCATCAACTCAGTACTGGTACCACGTGTATAAAACCAAGTTATCATTGACTCAGTACTGGTACTCTGTGTATATAACCAAGTTATCATTGACTAGGTACTGGTACCCCGTGTATATAACCAAGTTATCATCAACTCAGTACTGGTACTCTGTGTATATAACAAAGTTATCATTGACTCAGTACTGGTACTCTGTGTATATAACCAAGTTATCATCAACTCAGTACTGGTACTCTGTGTATATAACCAAGTTATCATCAACTCAGTACTGGAACCCCGTGTATATAACCAAGTTATCATTGACTCAGTACTGGTACTCTG
>NW_027014485.1:25000-35000 GCF_036934945.1 Oncorhynchus masou masou | reverse complement strand
TGCTGTCCAGAAGCTCTGTGTGGTTGGTTTGGGTTAGTAAACTGAGCCTCAGAACCAGCTGGCTGAGTGCTGTCCAGAAGCTCTGTGCGGTTGGTTTGGGTTAGTGAACTGAGGCTCAGAACCAGCTGGCTGAGTGCTGTCCAGAAGCTCTGTGTGGTTGGTTTGGGTTAGTAAACTGAGCCTCAGAACCAGCTGGCTGAGTGCTGTCCTGAAGCTCTGTGCGGTTGGTTTGGGTTAGTGAACTGAGCCTCAGAACCAGCTGGCTGAGTGCTGTCCAGAAGCTCTGTGCGGTTGGTTTGGGTTAGTGAACTGAGCCTCAGAACCAGCTGGCTGAGTGCTGTCCAGAAGCTCTGTGTGGTTGGTTTGGGTTAGTGAACTGAGCCTCAGAACCAGCTGGCTGAGTGCTGTCCAGAAGCTCTGTGTGGTTGGTTTGGGTTAGTGAACTGAGCCTCAGAACCAGCTGGCTGAGTGCTGTCCAGAAGCTCTGTGTGGTTGGTTTGGGTTAGTGAACTGAGCCTCAGAACCAGCTGGCTGAGTGCTGTCCAGAAGCTCTGTGTGGTTGGTTTGGGTTAGTGAACTGAGCCTCAGAACCAGAACTCCATGATGTCATCATGATCCATCAGCAGTAATAGAGTTAAGTACAGCCCTCTCTCTCTCTGATGTTCAAAACTCATAACTTTATGGTTTAATTGATGTTCAAAACTCATAACTTTATGAGTTAACTGATGCTCAAAACTCATAACTTTATGAGTTAACTGATGCTCAAAACTCATAACTTTATTAGTTAACTGATGCTCAAAACTCATAACTTTATTAGTTAACTGATGTTCAAAACTCATAACTTTATTAGTTAACTGATGTTCAAAACTCGTAACTTTATGGTTTAACTGATGTTCAAAACTCATAACTTTATTAGTTAACTGATGCTCAAAACTCATAACTTTATGGTTAACTGATGTTCAAAACGTATAATTGTATTGGTTATTAACTGGTGTTCAAAACATATACTTTTATTAGTTAACTGATGTTCAAAACTCTTAACTTTATTGATTAACTGATGTTCAAAACGTATAATTCTATTGGTTAACTGATGTTCAAATCGTATAATTCTATTGGTTATCTGATGTTCAAAACGTATCATTCTACTGGTTAACTGATGTTCAAAACGTATCATTTTATTGGTTCTAACTGTATGTCACTCTGGATAAGAGCATCTGCTGAATGTGTCCCTCCCTGACCATAGAGATATTTTTATTCTCTGTGTTTGGTTGGTCAGGGTGTGACTTGGGTGGGAAACTCTATGTTCTTTGTCTCTATGTTTGGTTGGTCAGGGTGTGACTCGGGTGAGAAACTCTATGTTCTTTGTCTCTATGTTTGGTTGGTCAGGGTGTGACTCGGGTGGGAAACTCTATGTTCTTTGTCTCTATGTTTGTTTGGTCAGGGTGTGACTCGGGTGGGAAACTCTATGTTCTTTGTCTCTATGTTTTGTCCGGGTATTGTTCTCAATCAGGGACAGCTGTCTATCGTTGTCTCTGATTGGGATTCATAATTAGGCAGCCTTTTTCCCTTTTGTATTTGTGGGTATGTGTCTTTGTTAGTGGCATTATAGCCTAAGTAAGCTTCACGGTCGTTTTCCTTGTTCTTTGTTTTGTTGGCGACATTGATCAAATGAAAGAAATGTAGGCTCACCATGCTGCACCTTGTCCAGTCCTTTTCAAGACCACTTCTGTGACAGAATGACTCAAATGTCAACTGTGATCAATGTTTTGATCCACACATACAGTGTCCTGCAGAGTAAGTGTCTGAGGCCTTACTTTGCCTAACCAAGGACCTCGTAGCCTGAACCATTCCAACGATGGGAACCCCTCCAGGTACACTGGAGGATGGATGTCGACACAGCATGTAGAGTGGCGTGTGGGAAGAGACTAATGTTGGGTTGATCCTGGTTGTCGATGAGCTAAACGGTGGACTGGACCTCCAGAGGTAGCCTAGGTTCCCTACAGGAGGCAGTCCAGTAGACAGGCAGTATTCATGTCTGTGGGTGCACAGGGTCTCATTAATTGGTTGGCTTGTTGCCGACCGGGGGCCGGGCAGACTGTTGCTGCTCCTCTGAGGGCTGTGCTGTGTTCCCTGTTCCCTGCCAAGACCTACAACTTTTCTCTACGCTCGCTAGCTAATTAAGATCCTGTATATTACACACATCATGTCCCGAGGTAGTACTGACCATCCCCTGGTTCTGGGGGGAGGGGGGAGGGGTAGAGGTAGAGAGTTGGAGGGAAAGATGGAGGAGAGAACAGAGAGAACTGACAGAGTGAGCAGAGTTCTAGAAGGAGATAGAGGAGAGACAGGAGAGAAAGAGAAGAGGAGTAGAATAACAGAAACAGAGGATAGGAGAGGTCAAGGAGACAGACAGACAGACAGAGGATAGGAGAGGTCAAGGAGACAGACAGACAGACAGACGGACAGACGGACAGACGGACTGTTAGACGGACGGACAGATGGACTGTTAGACGGACGGACAGACGGACTGTTAGACAGGCGGACAGACGGACTGTTAGACAGGCGGACAGACGGACTGTTCGACAGGCGGACTGATAGACAGACGGACAGACGGACTGTTAGACGGACGGACAGACGGACTGTTAGACGGACGGACAGACGGACTGTTTGACGGACGGACAGACGGACTGTTAGACAGGCGGACAGACGGACTGTTAGACAGGCGGACAGACGGACTGTTCGACAGGCGGACTGATAGACAGACGGACAGACGGACTGTTAGACAGACGGACAGACGGACTGTTAGACGGACGGACAGACGGACTGTTAGACAGACGGACAGACGGACTGTTAGACGGACGGACAGACGGACTGTTAGACAGGCGGACAGACGGACTGTTAGACGGACGGACAGACGGACTGTTAGACAGACAGACAGGGACTATTAGACAGACAGGGACTATTAGACAGATGGAGTCCAGATCTAGGAGGCACAGAGAGAAGGACTGTAGACTGGGGGAAGAGGAGAACAGAGAGAGAAGGACTGTAGACTGGGGGAAGAGGAGAACAGAGAGAGAAGGACTGTAGACTGGGGGAAGAGGAGAACAGAGAGAGAGAGAAGGACTGTAGACTGGGGGAAGAGGAGAACAGAGAGAGAGAGAAGGACTGTAGACTGGGGGAAGAGGAGAACAGAGAGAGAGAGAAGGACTGTAGACTGGGGGAAGAGGAGAACAGAGAGAGAAGGACTGTAGACTGGGGGAAGAGGAGAACAGAGAGAGAGAGAAGGACTGTAGACTGGGGGAAGAGGAGAACAGAGAGAGAGAGAAGGACTGTAGACTGGGGGAAGAGGAGAACAGAGAGAGAGAGAAGGACTGTAGACTGGGGGAAGAGGAGAACAGAGAGAGAGAGAAGGACTGTAGACTGGGGGAAGAGGAGAACAGAGAGAGAGAAGGACTGTAGACTGGGGGAAGAGGAGAACAGAGAGAGAGAGAAGGACTGTAGACTGGGGGAAGAGGAGAACAGAGAGAGAGAAGGACTGTAGACTGGGGGAAGAGGAGAACAGAGAGAGAGAGAAGGACTGTAGACTGGGGGAAGAGGAGAACAGAGAGAGAGAGAAGGACTGTAGACTGGGGGAAGAGGAGAACAGAGAGAGAGAAGGACTGTAGACTGGGGGAAGAGGAGAACAGAGAGAGAGAGAAGGACTGTAGACTGGGGGAAGAGGAGAACAGAGAGAGAGAGAGAAGGACTGTAGACTGGGGGAAGAGGAGAACAGAGAGAGAGAGAGAAGGACTGTAGACTGGGGAAGAGGAGAACAGAGAGAGAGAGAAGGACTGTAGACTGGGGGAAGAGGAGAACAGAGAGAGAGAAGGACTGTAGACTGGGGGAAGAGGAGAACAGAGAGAGAGAGAAGGACTGTAGACTGGGGGAAGAGGAGAACAGAGAGAGAGAGAAGGACTGTAGACTGGGGGAAGAGGAACAGAGAGAGAGAAGGACTGTAGACTGGGGGAAGAGGAGAACAGAGAGAGAGAGAAGGACTGTAGACTGGGGGAAGAGGAGAACAGAGAGAGAGAAGGACTGTAGACTGGGGGAAGAGGAGAACAGAGAGAGAGAGAAGGACTGTAGACTGGGGGAAGAGGAGAACAGAGAGAGAGAGAAGGACTGTAGACTGGGGGAAGAGGAGAACAGAGAGAGAGAAGGACTGTTAGACATACGGACTGTTAGACATACGGACTGTTAGACAGACAGACAGGGACTGTTAGACAGACGGATAGGGACTGTTAGACAGACGGATAGGGACTGTTAGACAGACGGATAGGGACTGTTAGACAGACGGATAGGGACTGTTAGACAGACAGACTATTAGAAAGGGACTGTTAGACAGACAGACAGGGACTATTAGACAGACAGACTATTAGACAGGGACTGTTAGACAGACAGACAGGGACTATTAGACAGACAGACTATTAGACAGGGACTGTTAGACAGACATACAGGGACTATTAGACAGACAGACTATTAGACAGGGACTGTTAGACAGACAGACAGGGACTATTAGACAGGCAGACTATTAGACAGGGACTGTTAGACAGACAGACAGGGACTATTAGACAGACAGACTATTAGACAGGGACTGTTAGACAGACAGACAGGGACTATTAGACAGACAGGGACTATTAGACAGACGGACAGGGACTGTTAGACAGACAGGGACTGTTAGACAGACGGAGTCCAGATCTAGGAAGCACGGAGAGAAGGACTGTAGACTGGGGGAAGAGAACAGAGAGAGAGAAGGACTGTAGACTGGGGGAAGAGGAGAACAGAGAGAGAGAGAAGGACTGTAGACTGGGGGAAGAGGAGAACAGAGAGAGAGAGAAGGACTGTAGACTGGGGGAAGAGGAGAACAGAGAGAGAGAGAAGGACTGTAGACTGGGGGAAGAGGAGAACAGAGAGAGAGAGAAGGACTGTAGACTGGGGGAAGAGGAGAACAGAGAGAGAGAGAAGGACTGTAGACTGGGGGAAGAGGAGAACAGAGAGAGAGAAGGACTGTAGACTGGGGGAAGAGGAGAACAGAGAGAGAGAGAAGGACTGTAGACTGGGGGAAGAGGAGAACAGAGAGAGAGAAGGACTGTAGACTGGGGGAAGAGGAGAACAGAGAGAGAGAAGGACTGTAGACTGGGGGAAGAGGAGAACAGAGAGAGAGAGAAGGACTGTAGACTGGGGGAAGAGGAGAACAGAGAGAGAGGAGGACTGTAGACTGGGGGAAGAGGAGAACAGAGAGAGAGAGAAGGACTGTAGACTGGGGGAAGAGGAGAACAGAGAGAGAGAGAAGGACTGTAGACTGGGGGAAGAGGAGAACAGAGAGAGAGAGAAGGACTGTAGACTGGGGGAAGAGGAGAACAGAGAGAGAGAGAAGGACTGTGGACTGGGGGAAGAGGAGAACAGAGAGAGAGAAGGACTGTAGACTGGGGGAAGAGGAGAACAGAGAGAGAGAGAGAAGGACTGTAGACTGGGGGAAGAGGAGAACAGAGAGAGAGAAGGACTGTAGACTGGGGGAAGAGGAGAACAGAGAGAGAGAGAGAAGGACTGTAGACTGGGGGAAGAGGAGAACAGAGAGAGAGAGAGAAGGACTGTAGACTGGGGGAAGAGGAGAACAGAGAGAGAGAAGGACTGTAGACTGGGGGAAGAGGAGAACAGAGAGAGAGAGAGAAGGACTGTAGACTGGGGGAAGAGGAGAACAGAGAGAGAGAAGGACTGTAGACTGGGGGAAGAGGAGAACAGAGAGAGAGAGAGAAGGACTGTAGACTGGGGGAAGAGGAGAAGAGAGAGAGAGAAGGACTGTAGACTGGGGGAAGAGGAGAACAGAGAGAGAGAGAAGGACTGTAGACTGGGGGAAGAGGAGAACAGAGAGAGAGAAGGACTGTAGACTGGGGGAAGAGGAGAACAGAGAGAGAGAGAGAAGGACTGTAGACTGGGGGAAGAGGAGAACAGAGAGAGAGAAGATAGCAACATAAACAGAAAAGTAGGAAGTGTAGGTAAGGCTGAAGGACTGTAGACAGGTAAGGCTGAAGGACTGTAGACAGGTAAGGCTGAAGGACTGTAGACAGGTAAGGCTGAAGGACTGTAGACAGGTAAGGCTGAAGGACTGTAGACAGGTAAGGCTGAAGGACTGTAGACAGGTAGGGCTGAAGGACTGTAGACAGGTAGGGCTGAAGGACTGTAGACAGGTAAGGCTGAAGGACTGTAGACAGGTAAGGCTGAAGGACTGTAGACAGGTAAGGCAGAAGGACTGTAGACAGGTAAGGCTGAAGGACTGTAGACAGGTAAGGCTGAAGGACTGTAGACAGGTAAGGCTGAAGGACTGTAGACAGGTAGGGCTGAAGGACTGTAGACAGGTAAGGCTGAAGGACTGTAGACAGGTAAGGCTGAAGGACTGTAGACAGGTAGGGCTGAAGGACTGTAGACAGGTAAGGCTGAAGGACTGTAGACAGGTAAGGCTGAAGGACTGTAGACAGGTAGGGCTGAAGGACTGTAGACAGGTAAGGCTGAAGGACTGTAGACAGGTAAGGCTGAAGGACTGTAGACAGGTAAGGCTGAAGGACTGTAGACAGGTAGGGCTGAAGGACTGTAGACAGGTAAGGCTGAAGGACTGTAGACAGGTAAGGCTGAAGGACTGTAGACAGGTAGGGCTGAAGGACTGTAGACAGGTAAGGCTGAAGGACTGTAGACAGGTAAGGCAGAAGGACTGTAGACAGGTAGGGCTGAAGGACTGTAGACAGGTAAGGCAGAAGGACTGTAGACAGGTAAGGCTGAAGGACTGTGGACAGGTAAGGCTGAAGGACTGTAGACAGGTAGGGCTGAAGGACTGTAGACAGGTAAGGCTGAAGGACTGTAGACAGGTAAGGCAGAAGGACTGTAGACAGGTAGGGCTGAAGGACTGTAGACAGGTAAGGCTGAAGGACTGTAGACAGGTAAGGCAGAAGGACTGTAGACAGGTAAGGCTGAAGGACTGTGGACAATTAAATCCCAAACAGGGTCCTGTCTCTAGTTTTCCTGTGGTGTTTTGACTACAGTGTTTTGTGCTGTGGTGTTGAGTGTCTTTGACTGCCTCTACAATGCTGTTGTCTAGGTAATTCAACGTGGTTGGTCATTGGCTGCCTGTAGGATGCTGTTGTCTGAGATGCTGTTGTCTAAGTAATTCAACGTGGCTGGTCATTGGCTGCCTGTTGTCACGCCCTGACCATAGTTTGCTTTGTATGTTTATATGTTTTGTTTGGTCAGGGTGTGATCTGAGTGGGCATTCTATGTTGTGTGTCTAGTTTGTCTGTTCCTGTGTTTGGCCTGATATGGTTCTCAATCAGAGGCAGGTGTTAGTCGTTGTCTCTGATTGGGAACCATATTTAGGTAGCCTGGTTTGTCATTGTGGGTTGTGGGTTATTGTCTATGTTAGTTGCTTGTGTCAGCACATTTGGTATACAGCTTCACGGTCGTTGTTCATTTATTGTTTTGTTCAGTTTACTTCGTGTTTTCGTCATCCATTAAAATGATGCATTCACACCACGCCGCGCTTTGGTCCGCTTCTTACGACGATCGTGACAGAATCACCCACCAACCAAGGACCAAGCGGCGTGGTAACAGGCAGCAGCAGCAGCAGGAGGAGGAGAGGCAGCGATGTCAGGACTCCTGGACATGGGAGGATGTTTTGAACGGCAAAGGTTGCTACACATGGGAGGGGATCCTGGCTGGAAGGGATCGCCTGCCATGGGAACAGGTGGAGTCAGCTAGGAGAGCAGAGGCAGCCGGAGAGAAGAGCCAGCGATGTGAGGGAACACGGCTGGCAAGGAAGCCCGAGAGGCAGCCCCAAAAATGTCTTGGGGGGACACAGGGAGAGTGTGGCAGTGTCAGGAGTCAGACCTGAGCCAACTCCTCCTGTTTACCGTAAGGAGCCAAGGATGGAACAAGAGCCGATGTTGGAGGTGAGCGAAGCCGAGACAGTGAAGGAGTTAATGGGGAAATTGGAGGTGAGCGAAGCCGAGACAGTGAAGGAGTTAATGGGGAAATTGGAGGTGAGTGAAGCCGAGACAGTGAAGGAGTTAATGGGGAAATTGGAGGTGAGTGAAGCCGAGACAGTGAAGGAGTTAATGGGGAAATTGGAGGAGAGAGCTATGAGGGAGTTGCTGTGTTGGTGCATGAGGCACAACATTCGCCCAACGGAGCGTGTCGGGGATTTGATGGCACCTGGGTCAGCTCTCCATACTCGTCCTGAGGTGCGTGCTAGTCATCTGGTGAAGACTGTGCCAGCCTCACGCACCAGGCCTCCTGTGCACCTCCCTAGCCCTGCACGACCTGTGCCAGCTCAGCGCGACAACGCTCCTAGCCGTGCTAACTGTGGCGGGCGTTATACTGGTCAGGCACCGTGTTATGCGGTGGAACGCATGGTGGCCCCAGTACGCGTGCTTAGCCCGGTGCGCTACATCCCAGCTCCCCACATCTGCCGGGATAGGGTGAAGATCCAGCCCTGCTCTCAAGATATCCAGTACGCCTTCACGGCCCGGTCCATCCAGTGCCACCTCCACGCACCAGCCCTCCGGTGGCAGCCCCCAACACCAGGCTGTCTCTCCGTCCTTTGTCTACAGGTGCTCCCGCCTGTCCAGTGCTGCTAGAGCCTCCCGTCTCTCCAGAGCTGCAAGAGCCTCCCGTCTCTCCAGAGCTGCTAGAGTCTCCCGTCTCTCCAGAGCTGCTAGAGTCTCCCGTGTCTCCAGAGCTGCTAGAGTCTCCCGTCTCTCCGGAGCTGCTAGAGTCTCCCGTCTCTCCGGAGCTGCTAGAGTCTCCCGTCTCTCCGGAGCTGCTAGTCTCCCGTCTCTCCGGAGCTGCTAGAGTCTCCCGTCTCTCCGGAGCTGCTAGTCTCCCGTCTCTCCGGAGCTGCTAGAGTCTCCCGTCTCTCCGGAGCTGCTAGAGTCTCCCGTCTCTCCGGAGCTGCTAGTCTCCCGTCTCTCCGGAGCTGCTAGAGTCTCCCGTCTCTCCGGAGCTGCTAGAGTCTCCCGTCTCTCCGGAGCTGCTAGAGATTCCCGTCTCTCCAGAGCTGCTAGAGTCTCCCGTCTCTCCAGAGCTGCTAGAGTCTCCCGTCTCTCCAGAGCTGCTAGAGTCTCCCGTCTCTCCAGAGCTGCTAGAGTCTCCCGTCTCTCCAGAGCTGCTAGAGTCTCCCATCTCTCCAGGAGCCGCCAGAGCCGCCAGTCAGCCAGGAGCCGCCAGAGCCGCCAGCCAGCCAGGAGCCTCCAGAGCAGCCAGCCAGCCAGGAGCCGCCAGCCAGCCAGGAGCCAGAGCTGCCCCTCAGTCCGGAGCTGCCCCTCAGTCCGGAGCTGCCCCTCAGTCCAGTGGGGCCCTTTCGCAGGGTTGCCTGTCCTAGGTCGGCGGAGAGGGTCAAAGGGCGCTACTAAAGTGTACCGCGGACAGATGCCCACCCAGACCCTCCCCTATAGGTTCCGGTTTTGTGGCCGGAGTCCGCACCTTGGAGGGGGAGGTCGGGGGGGGGGGGGGGTATTGTCACGCCCTGACCATAGTTTGCTTTGTATGTTTATATGTTTTGTTTGGTCAGGGTGTGATCTGAGTGGGCATTCTATGTTAGATGTCTAGTTTGTCTGTTTCTGTGTTTGGCCTTATATGGTTCTCAATCAGAGGCAGGTGTTAGTCGTTGTCTCTGATTGGGAACCATATTTAGGTAGCCTGTTTTGTCATTGTGGGTTGTGGGTGATTGTTTATGTTAGTTGCTTGTGTCAGCACATTTCGTATATAGCTTCACGGTCGTTGTTCATTTATTGTTTTGTTCAGTTTACTTCGTGTTTTCGTCATCCATTAAAATGATGCATTCACACCACGCTGCGCTTTGGTCCGCTTCTTACGACGATCGTGACAACCTGTAGGATGCTGTTGTCTGAGATGCTGTTGTGTAAATAATGCAACGTGGTTGGTCATTGGCTGCCTATCGGATGCTGTTGTCTAAGTA
>NW_027014485.1:0-22500 GCF_036934945.1 Oncorhynchus masou masou | reverse complement strand
TTTTCTTTGATGGCAGCTTTTCACACTCTTGGCATTCTCTCAACCAGCTTCACCTGGAATGCTTTTCCCAGAGTCTTGAAGGAGTTCTCACATATGCTGAGCACTTGTTGGCTGCTTTTTCTTCCCTCTGTGGTCCAACTCATCCCAAACATTTACATTTACATTTAAGTCATTTAGCAGACGCTCTTATCCAGAGCGACTTACAAATTGACCAAACCATCTCAATTAGGTTGGGGTTGGGTGATTGTGGAGGTCAGGTCATTTGATGCAGCACTCCATCATTCTCCTTGGTCAAATAGCACTTACACAGCCTGGAGGTGTGTTGGGTCATTGTCCTGTTGAAAAACAAACGATAGTCCCACTAAGCGCAAACCAGATGGGATGGCGTATCACTGCAGAATACTGTGGTAGCCATAATGGTTTAGTGTGCCTTGAATTCTAAATAAATCACCAACAGTGTCACCATCACACCTCCTCCATGCTTCACGGTGGGAACCACACATGCAGAGATCATCCATTCACCTACTCTGTGTCTCACAAAGACACGGCGGTTGGAACCAAAAATCTCAAATTTGGACTTATCAGACCAAAGAACAGATTTCCACCGGTCTAATGTCCATTGCTCGTGTTTCTTGGCCCAAGCAAGTCTCTTCTTATTATTGTTGTCCTTTAGTAGTGGTTTCATTGCAGCAATTCGACCATGAAGACCTGATTCACACAGTCTCCTCTGGACAGTTGATGTTGAGATGTGTCTCTTACTTGAACTCTGTGAAGCATTTAATTTGGCTGCAACTCTAATGAACATATCCTCTGCAGCAGAGGTAACTCTGGGTCTTCCTTTCCTGTGGCGGTCCTCATGAGAGCCAGCTTCAGCATAGCGCTTGATGTTTTTTGCTACTGCACTTGAAGAAACTTTCACAGTTATTGAGATTTTCCACATTGACTGACCTTCATGTCTTAAAGTAATGATGGACTGTTGTTTCTCTTTGCTTACTTTGCTATTCTTGCCATAATATGGACTTGGTCTTTTACCAAATATGGTTCTCTTCTGTATACCACCCCTACCTTGTCACAACACAACTGATTGGCACAAATGCATTAAGAGGGATATCAATTCCATAATTAACTTTTAACAAGGCACACCTGTTAAAATCAAAATGCATTCCAGGTGACTACGTCATGAAGCTGGTTGAGAGAATTTCAAGAGTTTGCAAAGCTGTCATCAAGGCAAGGGTGGCTATTTGAAGAATCTCAAATCTTAAATATATTTTGATTTATTTAACACTTTTTTGGTTACTACATGATTCCATATGTGTTATTTCATGGTTTTGATGTCTTCAATATTGTTCTACAATGTAGAAAATAGTAAAAAGAAAGAAAAACCCTTGATTGAGTATGTGTCCAAACTGTTGGCTGGTACTGTACATCTGACAGGGGTGGGGTCAGTCAATTCAGGAAGTTAATTGAAATTCCAATTTCCCTCAATGCTTCTTTATGAGAATTGACTAAATTGAAATGGAATTGATCCCAACCCTGACATCTAGTTTGTTTTCATGGCCCCTGCTCATCCAAGCTCATCATCACCTCTAGAACTCAAAACTGTTTCAGATATCTAGCTAGGTTCTGTACCAACATACCAGCTCATCATCGCCTCTAGAACTCAAAACTGTTTCAGATATCTAGCTAGGTTCTGTACCAACACACCAGCTCATCATCGCCTCTAGAACTCAGAACTGTTTCAGATATCTAGCTAGGTCCGGTACCAACATACCAGCTCGTCATCACCTCTAGCAAACAGGCTTTAATGTACCAATATACTGTATACAAGTCCAGCTCCTCTATGTCCCATCCTAACACCCATCCAGGCTACATGATTTAAAGGCCATGAATATACAGAGAGACTAATGGAGAGACAAGGTGTTATTATTGGATGACTCTAACACCCATCCAGGCTACATGATTTAAAGGCCATGAATATACAGAGAGACTAATGGAGAGACAAGGTGTTATTATGGGATGACTCTCACCATGCCGAGACTGATACATGGAGCCATTACTTTAAATGAATATGGAGGGTTGGAGGGTGTGTGTGAGTGTGTGGTTGTGTGTGTGTGTGTATATGTATATTACTGTAAATTAATATGGGAGTATAGTTATCTAGGTGGGTGATTCTGCTCCCTCTCCCTCCCTCCCGACCCCTACTCTGTCCTGTCTGTCTCTCAGTCTCTCAGTCCTGGACTGGTTGTTGGTTCTGTTCTGATGGGGTCCTGTCTGTGTCTCAGTCTCTCAGTCCTGGACTGGTTGATGGTTCTGTTCTGATGGGGTCCTGTCTGTCTCTCAGTCCTGGACTGGTTGTTGGTTCTGTTCTGATGGGGTCCTGTCTGTCTCTCAGTCTCTCAGTCCTGGACTGGTTGTTGGTTCTGTTCTGATGGGGTCCTGTCTGTCTCTCAGTCCTGGACTGGTTGTTGGTTCTGTTCTGATGGGGTCCTGTCTGTCTCTCAGTCCTGGACTGGTTGTTGGTTCTGTTCTGATGGGGTCCTGTCTGTCTCTCAGTCTCTCAGTCCTGGACTGGTTGATGGTCCTGTTCTGATGAGTTCCTGTCTGTCTCTCAGTCCTGGACTGGTTGTTGGTTCTGTTCTGATGGGTTCCTGTCTGTCTCTCAGTCTCTCAGTCCTGGACTGGTTGATGGTCCTGTTCTGATGAGTTCCTGTCAGTCTCTCAGTCCTGGACTGGTTGATGGTCCTGTTCTGATGAGTTCCTGTCTGTCTCTCAGTCCTGGACTGGTTGTTGGTTCTGTTCTGATGAGTTCCTGTCAGTCTCTCAGTCCTGGACTGGTTGTTGGTTCTGTTCTGATGGGGTCCTGTCTGTCTCTCAGTCCTGGACTGGTTGTTGGTTCTGTTCTGATGGGGTCTTGTCTGTCTCTCAGTCTCTCAGTCCTGGACTGGTTGATGGTCCTGTTCTGATGGGGTCCTTCACCTTGCAGGCTGACGGAGGGCAACCCTCTCCACCTCTCCTTCTCCACTCTCCCCCCTCTTTCCCCCGCCTCCTCCCCTGCTCTCTTCCTCTCTTCTCCCACCTCCTGTCTCCCCCGCTCTAGCTGATGGAGTGTAAATCGTCAGGGTGCCTGTTGTCACGGTGACAGCAGCACCGTGATAGAGTGACAGATCAGGCCGACCTTCAGAGGGGATGTGTTTGTGTGTGGTTGCGTCAGAAGAGACCGCTCACACACACAGACACGCCTGGATGTTGCACAGGAAGAGAGGAAAACAGGAGAGGGGAGAGGTGGAGGAGGGGAGAGAGACAGTCGGAACGACAGCGTCTCAAGGAAACACTTTTACTACTAACCCCCCCCCTCACCCATCATCCCCCCTCCTCCCCCTCTTCCACACCCCTCCATTACTGGGCCAAGGTCAGGTCTATGACTGTTATGTAACCTCTACCTGAAGAGCTTGTCTTGACCCATCAAGCATGTTAACCACCCATTACTGACAATAAACGACTGGTGTAAATCTCCCTGGATGACACACTGCCACCAGGAGGCTACAGCAGACTGGAGGAGGTGGGAGGAAGGAGGAGGGGAGGGGGGGAGGAGAGGAGAGGAGGAGGGGGGGAGGAGGAAGTACTACATTACTTGGAGGTGGTGGAAGGAAGGAAGGAAGGAAGGAGAGAGGGAGGAGTAAGAGGAGGAGGTGGGGAGGGAGGGAGGGAGGGAGGGAGGGAGGAGTAAGAGAAGGAGGTAGGGAGGGAGGAGTAAGAGAAGGAGGGAGGGAGAAGGTGAGGGAGGAGTAAGAGAAGGAGGGAGGGAGGTGGGGAGGAAGGAGAAAGAGAAGGAGGGAGGGAGAAGTAAAAAGCATGTTTTTAAGATTTTATAAGTCAAGTTGCCGTGACCTCAACCTCCCTCTGTGCTTTTCTCTGTGCTCTCTGACACATATATAGCAGCAGTACGTTCCTCTTTCCCCTCTCTCCATCTCTCACCTCTATTTCCCCTCTCTCCTTCTCTCACCTCTCTTTCCCCTCTCTCCTTCTCTCACCTCTCTTTCCCATCTCTCCTTCTCTCACCTCTCTTTCCCCTCTCTCCTTTTCTCATCTCTATTTCCCCTCTCTCCTTCTCTCACCTCTCTTTCACCTCTCTCCTTCTCTCACCTCTCTTTCCCCTCTCTCCTTCTCTCACCTCTCTTTCCCATCTCTCCTTCTCTCACCTCTCTTTCCCCTCTCTCCTTCTCTCATCTCTATTTCCCCTCTCTCCTCCTCTCACCTCTATTTCCCCTCACTCCTTCTCTCACCTCTCTTTCCCATCTCTCCTTCTATCACCTCTCTTTCCCCTCTCTCCTTCTCTCACCTCTCTTTCCCCTCTCTCCTTCTCTCTCCTCTCTTTCCCCTCTCTCCTTCTCTCTCCTCTCTTTCCCCTCTCTCCTTCTCTCTCCTCTCTTTCCCCTCTCTCCTTCTCTCACCTCTCTGTCCCCTCTCTCACCTCTCTTTCCCCTCTCTCCTTCTCTCACCTCTATTTCCACTCTCTCCTCCTCTCACCTCTATTTCCCCTCTCTTCTTCTCTCACCTCTCTTTCCCCTCTCCTCTCACCTCTATTTCCCCTCTCTCCTCTCACCTCTCTTTCCCATCTCTCCTTCTCTCACCTCGCTTTCCCCTCTCTCCTTCTCTCACCTCTCTTTCCCCTCTCTCCTTCTCTCACCTCTCTTCCCCCTCTCTCACCTCTATTTCCCCTCTCTCCTTCTCTCACCTCTCTTTCCCATCTCTCCTTCTCTCACCTCTCTTTCCCCTCTCTCCTTCTCTCACCTCTCTTTCCCCTCTCTCCTTCTCTCTCCTCTCTTTCCCCTCTCTCCTTCTCTCATCTCTCTTTCCCATCTCTCCTTCTCTCACCTCTCTGTCCCCTGTCTCACCTCTCTTTCCCCTCTCTCCTTCTCTCACCTCTCTTTCCCATCTCTCCTTCTCTCACCTCTCTTTCCCTTATCTCCTTCTCTCACCTCTCTTTCCCCTCTCTCCTTCTCTCAGCTCTCTTTCCCCTCTCTCCTTCTCTCACCTCTCTTTCCCCTCTCTCCTTCTCTCACCTCTCTTTCCCCTCTCTTCTTCTCTCACCTCTCTCCTTCTCTCTCCTCTCTTTCCCCTCTCTCCTTCTCTCATCTCTCTTTCCCCTCTCTCCTTCTCTCACCTCTCTTTCCCCTCTCTCACCTCTCTTTCCCCTCTCTCCTTCTCTCACCTCTCTTTCCCCTCTCTTCTTCTCTCACCTCTCTCCTTCTCTCACCTCTCTTTCCCCTCTCTCCTTCTCTCTCCTCTCTTTCCCCTCTCTCCTTTTCTCATCTCTCTTTCCCCTCTCTCCTTCTCTCACCTCTCTTTCCCCTCTCTCACCTCTTTCCCCTCTCTCCTTCTCTCACCTCTCTTTCCCCTCTCTTCTTCTCTCACCTCTCTCCTTCTTTCACCTCTCTTTCCCATCTCTCCTTCTCTCACCTCTCTTTCCCTTCTCTCCTTCTCTCAGCTCTCTTTCCCCTCTCTCCTTCTCTCAACTCTCTTTCCCCTCTCTCCTTCTCTCACCTCTCTCCTTCTCTCACCTCTTTCCCCTCTCTCCTTCTCTCACCTCTCTTTCCCTTATCTCCTTCTCTCACCTCTATTTCCCCTCTCTCCTTCTCTCACCACACTTTCCCTTATCTCCTTCTCTCTGTGACACAGATGTAGGCTTAGCATTGTGAAGCCTCTACCTCTATCCTGTCTCCCCTCTCTGTGACACAGATGTAGTCCCCCTGCAGTTGTCTCAGTAGAGTAGAGAGCTGTATGACTGGCTCGGTCAGTTTAGTGGCAGTATGAAGGGAAAAACACCCCCTGCTGTTGTCTCAGTAGAGTAGAGAGCTGCAGGACTGGCTCGGTCTGGTTCGTGGCAGTGAGAAGGGAAAAACACCCCCTGCTGTTGTCTCAGTAGAGTAGAGAGTTGCAGGACTGGCTTGGGCAGGTTAGTGGCAGAGGGGAGAGACTAAAAAAGCACTTGGACAATGTGAGCAGTGGAACACCTTTCGTGTGACTGCATGCCAGTCTGGTGCTTAGGGATGCTCAATGGGGTTCATGTTTTATGGAGCTCGCAGCTTGCCGTGTGTGTGTGTGTGTGTGTGTGTGTGTGTGTGTGTGTGTGTGTGTGTGTGTGTGTGTGTGTGTGTGTGTGTGTGTGTGTGTGTGTGTGTGTGTGTGTGTGTGTGTGACTGTGGCGTGTCTGTGTGTGTGTGTGTGTGTGTGTGACTGTGGCGTGTCTGTGTGTGACTGTGGCGTGTGTGTGTGTGACTGTGGCCTTTGTCTCAGAGACGTTACCAGTGTGTGACCACAGCGTGGAGCCTGGCGGGAGGTTGGATTCCACTTCAGCTGTCAGGTTATAATAAGGTGCTTTTATCTCTGAGACCCACTGACCCAACCTGAGACCCAGTCTGACCCAGTCTGACCCAACCTGAGACCCAGTCTGACCCAACCTGAGACCCAGTCTGACCCAACCTGAGACCCAGTCGGACCCAGTCTGACCCAACCTGAGACCCAGTCTGACCCAGTCTGAACCAACCTGAGACCCAGTCTGACCCAGTCTGACCCAACCTGAGACCCAGTCTGACCCAGTCTGACCCAACCTGAGACCCAGTCTGACCCAACCTAAGAACCAGTCTGACCCAGTCTGACCCAACCTAAGACCCAGTCTGCCCCAGTCTGACCCAACCTGAGACCCAGTCTGACCCAGTCTGACCCAACCTGAGACCCAGTCTGACCCAACCTAAGAACCAGTCTGACCCAGTCTGACCCAACCTGAGACCCAGTCTGTCCCAACCTGAGACGCAGTCTGACCCAACCTGAGACCCAGTCTGACCCAGTCTGACCCAACCTGAGACCCAGTCTGACCCAGTCTGACCCAACCTGAGACCCTGTCTGACCCAACCTGAGATCCAGTCTGACCCAACCTGAGACCCAGTCTGTCCCAACCTGAGACCCAGTCTGACCCAGTCTGTCCCAACCTGAGACCCAGTCTGACCCAGTCTGACCCAACCTGAGACCCAGTCTGACCCAGTCTGAACCAACCTGAGACCCAGTCTGACCCAACCTGAGACCCAGTCTGACCCAGTCTGACCCAACCTGAGACCCAGTCTTACCCTGTCTGACCCAACCTGAGACGCAGTCTGACCCAACCTGAGACCCAGTCTGACCCAACCTGAGACCCAGTCTGTCCCAACCTAAGACCCAGTCTGACCCAGTCTGTCCCAACCTGAGACCCAGTCTGACCCAGTCTGTCCCAACCTGAGACCCAGTCTGACCCAGTCTGTCCCAACCTGAGACCCAGTCTGACCCAGTCTGTCCCAACCTGAGACCCAGTCTGACCCAGTCTGACCCAACCTGAGACCCAGTCTGACCCAACCTGAGACCCAGTCTGACCCAACCTGAGACCCAGTCTGACCCAACCTGAGACCCAGTCTGACCCAGTCTGTCCCAACCTAAGACCCAGTCTGACCCAGTCTGAGACCCAGTCTGACCCAACCTGAGACCCAGTCTGTCCCAGTCTGTCCCAACCTGAGACCCAGTCTGACCCAACCTGAGACCCAGTCTGACCCAGTCTGTCCCAACCTGAGACCCAGTCTGACCCAACCTGAGACCCAGTCTGACCCAGTCTGACCCAACCTGAGACCCAGTCTGTCCCAACCTGAGACCCAGTCTGACCCAACCTGAGACCCAGTCTGACCCAGTCTGACCCAACCTGAGACCCAGTCTGTCCCAACCTGAGACCCAGTCTGACCCAACCTGAGACCCAGTCTGACCCAACCTGAGACCCAGTCTGACCCAGTCTGACCCAACCTGAGACCCAGTCTGTCCCAACCTGAGACCCAGTCTGTCCCAGTCTGTCCCAACCTAAGACCCAGTCTGACCCAGTCTGTCCCAACCTGAGACCCAGTCTGACCCAGTCTGTCCCAACCTGAGACCCAGTCTGACCCAGTCTGTCCCAACCTGAGACCCAGTCTGACCCAACCTGAGACCCAGTCTGACCCAGTCTGTCCCAACCTGAGACCCAGTCTGACCCAGTCTGTCCCAACCTGAGACCCAGTCTGACCCAGTCTGACCCAACCTAATACCCAGTCTGTCCCAACCTAATACCCAGTCTGTCCCAACCTGAGACCCAGTCTGTCCCAGTCTGTCCCAACCTGAGACCCAGTCTGAACCAGTCTGACCCAACCTGAGACCCAGTCTGTCCCAACCTAATACCCAGTCTGACCCAACCTGAGACCCAGTCTGACCCAGTCTGTCCCAACCTAATACCCAGTCTGACCCAACCTGAGACCCAGTCTGTCCCAGTCTGTCCCAACCTGAGACCCAGTCTGACCCAACCTCAGACCCAGTCTGTCCCAACCTAATACCCAGTCTGACCCAACCTGAGACCCAGTCTGTCCCAGTCTGTCCCAACCTGAGACCCAGTCTGACCCAGTCTGACCCAACCTGAGACCCAGTCTGTCCCAACCTAATACCCAGTCTGACCCAACCTGAGACCCAGTCTGTCCCAGTCTGTCCCAACCTGAGACCCAGTCTGTCCCAGTCTGTCCCAAACTGAGACCCAGTCTTACCCTGTCTGACCCAACCTAAGACCCAGTCTGACCCAGTCTGTCCCAACCTGAGACCCAGTCTGACCCAGTCTGTCCCAACCTGAGATCCAGTCTGACCCAGTCCCAACCTGAGACCCAGTCTGACCCAGTCTGTCCCAACCTGAGACCCAGTCTGACCCAGTCTGACCCAACCTAAGACCCAGTCTGACCCAACCTGAGACCCAGTCTTACCCTGTCTGACCCAACCTGAGACCCAGTCTGACCCAACCTGAGACCCAGTCTTACCCTGTCTGACCCAACCTGAGACCCAGTCTGACCCAACCTGAGACCCAGTCTGACCCAGTCTGTACCAACCTAAGACCCAGTCTGACCCAGTCTGACCCAACCTAAGACCCAGTCTGACCCAGTCTGTCCCAACCTGAGACCCAGTCTGACCCAGTCTGTCCCAACCTGAGACCCAGTCTGACCCAGTCTCTCGCAACCTGAGACCTAGTCTGACCCAGTCTGACCCAACCTAAGACCCAGTCTGACCCAGTCTGACCCAACCTAAGACCCAGTCTGACCCAACCTGAGACCCAGTCTGACCCAGTCTGTCCCAACCTGAGACCTAGTCTGACCCAGTCTGACCCAACCTAAGACCCAGTCTGACCCAGTCTGACCCAACCTAAGACCCAGTCTGACCCAACCTGAGACCCAGTCTGACCCAGTCTGTCCCAACCTGAGACCCAGTCTGACCCAACCTAAGACCCAGTCTGTCCCAACCTGAGACCCAGTCTGACCCAGTCTCTCCCAACCTGAGACCCAGTCTTACCCAACCTGAGACCCAGTCTGACCCAACCTGAGACCCAGTCTGACCCAGTCTGACCCAACCTGAGACCCAGTCTGACCCAGTATGTCCCAACCTGAGACCCAGTCTGACCCAGTCTGACCCAACCTGAGACCCAGTCTGACCCAACCTAAGACCCAGTCTGACCCAACCTGAGACCCAGTCTGACCCAGTCTGACCCAACCTAAGACCCAGTCTGACCCAACCTGAGACCCAGTCTGACCCAACCTGAGACCCAGTCTGACCCAACCTGAGACCCAGTCTGACCCAGTCTGTCCCAACCTAAGACCCAGTCTGACCCAGTCTGAGACCCAGTCTGACCCAACCTGAGACCCAGTCTGTCCCAGTCTGTCCCAACCTGAGACCCAGTCTGACCCAGTCTGTCCCAACCTGAGACCCAGTCTGACCCAACCTGAGACCCAGTCTGACCCAGTCTGTCCCAACCTGAGACCCAGTCTGACCCAACCTGAGACCCAGTCTGACCCAACCTGAGACCCAGTCTGACCCAACCTGAGACCCAGTCTGACCCAACCTGAGACCCAGTCTGACCCAGTCTGACCCAACCTGAGACCCAGTCTGTCCCAACCTGAGACCCAGTCTGTCCCAACCTGAGACCCAGTCTGACCCAGTCTGACCCAACCTGAGACCCAGTCTGTCCCAACCTGAGACCCAGTCTGACCCAACCTGAGACCCAGTCTGTCCCAACCTGAGACCCAGTCTGTCCCAGTCTGTCCCAACCTGAGACCCAGTCTTACCCTGTCTGACCCAACCTAAGACCCAGTCTGACCCAGTCTGTCCCAACCTGAGACCCAGTCTGACCCAGTCTGTCCCAACCTGAGACCCAGTCTGACCCAGTCTGTCCCAACCTGAGACCCAGTCTGACCCAACCTGAGACCCAGTCTGACCCAGTCTGTCCCAACCTGAGACCCAGTCTGACCCAGTCTGTCCCAACCTGAGACCCAGTCTGACCCAGTCTGACCCAACCTAAGACCCAGTCTGTCCCAACCTAATACCCAGTCTGTCCCAACCTGAGACCCAGTCTGTCCCAGTCTGTCCCAACCTGAGACCCAGTCTGACCCAGTCTGACCCAACCTGAGACCCAGTCTGTCCCAACCTAATACCCAGTCTGACCCAACCTGAGACCCAGTCTGTCCCAGTCTGTCCCAACCTGAGACCCAGTCTGTCCCAGTCTGTCCCAACCTGAGTCCCAGTCTGACCCAGTCTGTCCCAACCTGAGACCCAGTCTTACCCTGTCTGACCCAACCTAAGACCCAGTCTGACCCAGTCTGTCCCAACCTGAGACCCAGTCTGACCCAGTCTGTCCCAACCTGAGATCCAGTCTGACCCAGTCCCAACCTGAGACCCAGTCTGACCCAGTCTGTCCCAACCTGAGACCCAGTCTGACCCAGTCTGTCCCAACCTGAGACCCAGTCTGACCCAGTCTGTCCCAACCTGAGACCCAGTCTTACCCTGTCTGACCCAACCTAAGACCCAGTCTGACCCAACCTGAGACCCAGTCTTACCCTGTCTGACCCAACCTGAGACCCAGTCTGACCCAACCTGAGACCCAGTCTGTCCCAACCTGAGACCCAGTCTGACCCAGTCTCTCGCAACCTGAGACCTAGTCTGACCCAGTCTGACCCAACCTAAGACCCAGTCTGACCCAGTCTGACCCAACCTAAGACCCAGTCTGACCCAACCTGAGACCCAGTCTGACCCAGTCTGTCCCAACCTGAGACCCAGTCTTACCCTGTCTGACCCAACCTAAGACCCAGTCTGTCCCAACCTGAGACCCAGTCTGACCCAGTCTCTCCCAACCTGAGACCCAGTCTTACCCAACCTGAGACCCAGTCTGACCCAGTCTGTCCCAACCTAAGACCCAGTCTGACCCAGTCTGTCCCAACCTGAGACCCAGTCTGACCCAACCTGAGACCCAGTCTGACCCAACCTGAGACCCAGTCTGACCCAGTCTGACCCAACCTGAGACCCAGTCTGACCCAGTATGTCCCAACCTGAGACCCAGTCTGACCCAGTCTGACCCAACATGAGACCCAGTCTGACCCAACCTAAGACCCAGTCTGACCCAACCTGAGACCCAGTCTGACCCAGTCTGACCCAACCTAAGACCCAGTCTGACCCAAACTAAGACGCAGTCTGTCCCAGTGTGTCCCAACCTGAGACCCAGTCTGACCCAGTCTGTCCCAACCTGAGACCCAGTCTGACCCAGTCTGACCCAACCTAAGACCCAGTCTGACCCAGTCTGTCCCAACCTGAGACCCAGTCTGACCCAGTCTGTCCCAACCTGAGACCCAGTCTGACCCAGTCTCTCCCAACATGAGACCTAGTCTGACCCAGTCTGACCCAACCTAAGACCCAGTCTGACCCAGTCTGACCCAACCTAAGACCCAGTCTGTCCCAACCTAAGACCCAGTCTGACCCAGTCTGACCCAACCTGAGACCCAGTCTGACCCAACCTGAGACCCAGTCTGACCCAGTCTGTCCCAACCTGAGACCCAGTCTGACCCAGTCTGTCCCAACCTGAGACCCAGTCTGACCCAACCTGAGACCCAGTCTGACCCAACCTGAGACCCAGTCTGACCCAGTCTGTCCCAACCTGAGACCCAGTCTGACCCAGTCTGTCCCAACCTGAGACCCAGTCTGACCCAGTCTGTCCCAACCTGAGACCCAGTCTGACCCAACCTGAGACCCAGTCTGACCCAGTCTGTCCCAACCTGAGACCCAGTCTGACCCAGTCTGTCCCAACCTGAGACCCAGTCTGACCCAGTCTGTCCCAACCTGAGACCCAGTCTGACCCAGTCTCTCGCAACCTGAGACCTAGTCTGACCCAGTCTGACCCAACCTAAGACCCAGTCTGACCCTGTCTGACCCAACCTAAGACCCAGTCTGTCCCAACCTGAGACCCAGTCTGACCCAGTCTCTCCCAACCTGAGACCCAGTCTTACCCAACCTGAGACCCAGTCTGACCCAGTCTGTCCCAACCTAAGACCCAGTCTGACCCAGTCTGTCCCAACCTGAGACCCAGTCTGACCCAACCTGAGACCCAGTCTGACCCAACCTGAGACCCAGTCTGACCCAGTCTGACCCAACCTGAGACCCAGTCTGACCCAGTATGTCCCAACCTGAGACCCAGTCTGACCCAGTCTGACCCAACCTGAGACCCAGTCTGACCCAACCTAAGACCCAGTCTGACCCAACCTGAGACCCAGTCTGACCCAGTCTGACCCAACCTAAGACCCAGTCTGACCCAACCTGAGACCCAGTCTGACCCAACCTGAGACCCAGTCTGACCCAACCTGAGACCCAGTCTGACCCAGTCTGTCCCAACCTAAGACCCAGTCTGACCCAGTCTGAGACCCAGTCTGACCCAACCTGAGACCCAGTCTGTCCCAGTCTGTCCCAACCTGAGACCCAGTCTGACCCAACCTGAGACCCAGTCTGACCCAGTCTGTCCCAACCTGAGACCCAGTCTGACCCAACCTGAGACCCAGTCTGACCCAACCTGAGACCCAGTCTGACCCAACCTGAGACCCAGTCTGACCCAGTCTGACCCAACCTGAGACCCAGTCTGTCCCAACCTGAGACCCAGTCTGTCCCAACCTGAGACCCAGTCTGACCCAGTCTGACCCAACCTGAGACCCAGTCTGTCCCAACCTGAGACCCAGTCTGACCCAACCTGAGACCCAGTCTGACCCAACCTGAGACCCAGTCTGTCCCAACCTGAGACCCAGTCTGTCCCAGTCTGTCCCAACCTGAGACCCAGTCTTACCCTGTCTGACCCAACCTGAGACCCAGTCTGACCCAACCTAAGACCCAGTCTGTCCCAACCTGAGACCCAGTCTGACCCAACCTGAGACCCAGTCTGACCCAACCTGAGACCCAGTCTGACCCAACCTGAGACCCAGTCTGACCCAGTCTGTCCCAACCTGAGACCCAGTCTGACCCAGTCTGTCCCAACCTGAGACCCAGTCTGACCCAGTCTGTCCCAACCTGAGACCCAGTCTGACCCAACCTGAGACCCAGTCTGACCCAGTCTGTCCCAACCTGAGACCCAGTCTGACCCAGTCTGTCCCAACCTGAGACCCAGTCTGACCCAGTCTGACCCAACCTAAGACCCAGTCTGTCCCAACCTAAGACCCAGTCTGTCCCAACCTGAGACCCAGTCTGTCCCAGTCTGTCCCAACCTGAGACCCAGTCTGACCCAGTCTGACCCAACCTGAGACCCAGTCTGACCCAGTCTGTCCCAACCTAAGACCCAGTCTGACCCAGTCTGAGACCCAGTCTGACCCAACCTGAGACCCAGTCTGTCCCAGTCTGTCCCAACCTGAGACCCAGTCTGACCCAGTCTGTCCCAACCTGAGACCCAGTCTGACCCAACCTGAGACCCAGTCTGACCCAGTCTGTCCCAACCTGAGACCCAGTCTGACCCAACCTGAGACCCAGTCTGACCCAACCTGAGACCCAGTCTGACCCAACCTGAGACCCAGTCTGACCCAACCTGAGACCCAGTCTGACCCAGTCTGACCCAACCTGAGACCCAGTCTGTCCCAACCTGAGACCCAGTCTGTCCCAACCTGAGACCCAGTCTGACCCAGTCTGACCCAACCTGAGACCCAGTCTGTCCCAACCTGAGACCCAGTCTGACCCAACCTGAGACCCAGTCTGACCCAACCTGAGACCCAGTCTGACCCAGTCTGACCCAACCTGAGACCCAGTCTGTCCCAACCTGAGACCCAGTCTGTCCCAGTCTGTCCCAACCTGAGACCCAGTCTTACCCTGTCTGACCCAACCTAAGACCCAGTCTGACCCAGTCTGTCCCAACCTGAGACCCAGTCTGACCCAGTCTGTCCCAACCTGAGACCCAGTCTGACCCAGTCTGTCCCAACCTGAGACCCAGTCTGACCCAACCTGAGACCCAGTCTGACCCAGTCTGTCCCAACCTGAGACCCAGTCTGACCCAGTCTGTCCCAACCTGAGACCCAGTCTGACCCAGTCTGACCCAACCTAAGACCCAGTCTGTCCCAACCTAATACCCAGTCTGTCCCAACCTGAGACCCAGTCTGTCCCAGTCTGTCCCAACCTGAGACCCAGTCTGACCCAGTCTGACCCAACCTGAGACCCAGTCTGTCCCAACCTAATACCCAGTCTGACCCAACCTGAGACCCAGTCTGTCCCAGTCTGTCCCAACCTGAGACCCAGTCTGTCCCAGTCTGTCCCAACCTGAGTCCCAGTCTGACCCAGTCTGTCCCAACCTGAGACCCAGTCTTACCCTGTCTGACCCAACCTAAGACCCAGTCTGACCCAGTCTGTCCCAACCTGAGACCCAGTCTGACCCAGTCTGTCCCAACCTGAGATCCAGTCTGACCCAGTCCCAACCTGAGACCCAGTCTGACCCAGTCTGTCCCAACCTGAGACCCAGTCTGACCCAGTCTGTCCCAACCTGAGACCCAGTCTGACCCAGTCTGTCCCAACCTGAGACCCAGTCTTACCCTGTCTGACCCAACCTAAGACCCAGTCTGACCCAACCTGAGACCCAGTCTTACCCTGTCTGACCCAACCTGAGACCCAGTCTGACCCAACCTGAGACCCAGTCTGTCCCAACCTGAGACCCAGTCTGACCCAGTCTCTCGCAACCTGAGACCTAGTCTGACCCAGTCTGACCCAACCTAAGACCCAGTCTGACCCAGTCTGACCCAACCTAAGACCCAGTCTGACCCAACCTGAGACCCAGTCTGACCCAGTCTGTCCCAACCTGAGACCCAGTCTTACCCTGTCTGACCCAACCTAAGACCCAGTCTGTCCCAACCTGAGACCCAGTCTGACCCAGTCTCTCCCAACCTGAGACCCAGTCTTACCCAACCTGAGACCCAGTCTGACCCAGTCTGTCCCAACCTAAGACCCAGTCTGACCCAGTCTGTCCCAACCTGAGACCCAGTCTGACCCAACCTGAGACCCAGTCTGACCCAACCTGAGACCCAGTCTGACCCAGTCTGACCCAAACTGAGACCCAGTCTGACCCAGTATGTCCCAACCTGAGACCCAGTCTGACCCAGTCTGACCCAACCTGAGACCCAGTCTGACCCAACCTAAGACCCAGTCTGACCCAACCTGAGACCCAGTCTGACCCAGTCTGACCCAACCTAAGACCCAGTCTGACCCAAACTAAGACGCAGTCTGTCCCAGTGTGTCCCAACCTGAGACCCAGTCTGACCCAGTCTGTCCCAACCTGAGACCCAGTCTGACCCAGTCTGACCCAACCTAAGACCCAGTCTGACCCAGTCTGTCCCAACCTGAGACCCAGTCTGACCCAGTCTGTCCCAACCTGAGACCCAGTCTGACCCAGTCTCTCCCAACATGAGACCTAGTCTGACCCAGTCTGACCCAACCTAAGACCCAGTCTGACCCAGTCTGACCCAACCTAAGACCCAGTCTGTCCCAACCTAAGACCCAGTCTGACCCAGTCTGACCCAACCTGAGACCCAGTCTGACCCAACCTGAGACCCAGTCTGACCCAGTCTGTCCCAACCTGAGACCCAGTCTGACCCAGTCTGTCCCAACCTGAGACCCAGTCTGACCCAACCTGAGACCCAGTCTGACCCAACCTGAGACCCAGTCTGACCCAGTCTGTCCCAACCTGAGACCCAGTCTGACCCAGTCTGTCCCAACCTGAGACCCAGTCTGACCCAACCTGAGACCCAGTCTGACCCAGTCTGTCCCAACCTGAGACCCAGTCTGACCCAGTCTGTCCCAACCTGAGACCCAGTCTGACCCAGTCTGTCCCAACCTGAGACCCAGTCTGACCCAGTCTCTCGCAACCTGAGACCTAGTCTGACCCAGTCTGACCCAACCTAAGACCCAGTCTGACCCTGTCTGACCCAACCTAAGACCCAGTCTGTCCCAACCTGAGACCCAGTCTGACCCAGTCTCTCCCAACCTGAGACCCAGTCTTACCCAACCTGAGACCCAGTCTGACCCAGTCTGTCCCAACCTAAGACCCAGTCTGACCCAGTCTGTCCCAACCTGAGACCCAGTCTGACCCAACCTGAGACCCAGTCTGACCCAACCTGAGACCCAGTCTGACCCAGTCTGACCCAACCTGAGACCCAGTCTGACCCAGTATGTCCCAACCTGAGACCCAGTCTGACCCAGTCTGACCCAACCTGAGACCCAGTCTGACCCAACCTAAGACCCAGTCTGACCCAACCTGAGACCCAGTCTGACCCAGTCTGACCCAACCTAAGACCCAGTCTGACCCAACCTGAGACCCAGTCTGACCCAACCTGAGACCCAGTCTGACCCAACCTGAGACCCAGTCTGACCCAGTCTGTCCCAACCTAAGACCCAGTCTGACCCAGTCTGAGACCCAGTCTGACCCAACCTGAGACCCAGTCTGTCCCAGTCTGTCCCAACCTGAGACCCAGTCTGACCCAACCTGAGACCCAGTCTGACCCAGTCTGTCCCAACCTGAGACCCAGTCTGACCCAACCTGAGACCCAGTCTGACCCAACCTGAGACCCAGTCTGACCCAACCTGAGACCCAGTCTGACCCAGTCTGACCCAACCTGAGACCCAGTCTGTCCCAACCTGAGACCCAGTCTGTCCCAACCTGAGACCCAGTCTGACCCAGTCTGACCCAACCTGAGACCCAGTCTGTCCCAACCTGAGACCCAGTCTGACCCAACCTGAGACCCAGTCTGACCCAACCTGAGACCCAGTCTGTCCCAACCTGAGACCCAGTCTGTCCCAGTCTGTCCCAACCTGAGACCCAGTCTTACCCTGTCTGACCCAACCTGAGACCCAGTCTGACCCAACCTAAGACCCAGTCTGTCCCAACCTGAGACCCAGTCTGACCCAACCTGAGACCCAGTCTGACCCAACCTGAGACCCAGTCTGACCCAACCTGAGACCCAGTCTGACCCAGTCTGTCCCAACCTGAGACCCAGTCTGACCCAGTCTGTCCCAACCTGAGACCCAGTCTGACCCAGTCTGTCCCAACCTGAGACCCAGTCTGACCCAACCTGAGACCCAGTCTGACCCAGTCTGTCCCAACCTGAGACCCAGTCTGACCCAGTCTGTCCCAACCTGAGACCCAGTCTGACCCAGTCTGACCCAACCTAAGACCCAGTCTGTCCCAACCTAAGACCCAGTCTGTCCCAACCTGAGACCCAGTCTGTCCCAGTCTGTCCCAACCTGAGACCCAGTCTGACCCAGTCTGTCCCAACCTGAGACCCAGTCTGACCCAACCTGAGACCCAGTCTGACCCAGTCTGTCCCAACCTGAGACCCAGTCTGACCCAGTCTGTCCCAACCTGAGACCCAGTCTGACCCAGTCTGACCCAACCTAAGACCCAGTCTGTCCCAACCTAAGACCCAGTCTGTCCCAACCTGAGACCCAGTCTGTCCCAGTCTGTCCCAACCTGAGACCCAGTCTGACCCAGTCTGACCCAACCTGAGACCCAGTCTGTCCCAACCTAATACCCAGTCTGACCCAACCTGAGACCCAGTCTGTCCCAGTCTGTCCCAACCTGAGTCCCAGTCTGACCCTATCTGACCCAACCTAAGACCCAGTCTGACCCAGTCTGTCCCAACCTGAGACCCAGTCTGACCCAGTCTGTCCCAACCTGAGATCCAGTCTGACCCAGTCCCAACCTGAGACCCAGTCTGACCCAGTCTGTCCCAACCTGAGACCCAGTCTGACCCAGTCTGTCCCAACCTGAGACCCAGTCTGACCCAGTCTGTCCCAACCTGAGACCCAGTCTTACCCTGTCTGACCCAACCTAAGACCCAGTCTGACCCAACCTGAGACCCAGTCTTACCCTGTCTGACCCAACCTGAGACCCAGTCTGACCCAACCTGAGACCCAGTCTGACCCAGTCTGTCCCAACCTAAGACCCAGTCTGACCCAGTCTGACCCAACCTAAGACCCAGTCTGACCCAGTCTGTCCCAACCTGAGACCCAGTCTGACCCAGTCTGTCCCAACCTGAGACCCAGTCTGACCCAGTCTCTCGCAACCTGAGACCTAGTCTGACCCAGTCTGACCCAACCTAAGACCCAGTCTGACCCAGTCTGACCCAACCTAAGACCCAGTCTGACCCAACCTGAGACCCAGTCTGACCCAGTCTGTCCCAACCTGAGACCCAGTCTGACCCAGTCCCAACCTGAGACCCAGTCTGACCCAGTCTGTCCCAACCTGAGACCCAGTCTGACCCAGTCTGTCCCAACCTGAGACCCAGTCTGACCCAACCTGAGACCCAGTCTGACCCAGTCTGTCCCAACCTGAGACCCAGTCTGACCCAGTCTGTCCCAACCTGAGACCCAGTCTGACCCAGTCTGACCCAACCTAAGACCCAGTCTGTCCCAACCTAATACCCAGTCTGTCCCAACCTGAGACCCAGTCTGTCCCAGTCTGTCCCAACCTGAGACCCAGTCTGACCCAGTCTGACCCAACCTGAGACCCAGTCTGTCCCAACCTAATACCCAGTCTGACCCAACCTGAGACCCAGTCTGTCCCAGTCTGTCCCAACCTGAGACCCAGTCTGTCCCAGTCTGTCCCAACCTGAGTCCCAGTCTGACCCAGTCTGTCCCAACCTGAGACCCAGTCTTACCCTGTCTGACCCAACCTAAGACCCAGTCTGACCCAGTCTGTCCCAACCTGAGACCCAGTCTGACCCAGTCTGTCCCAACCTGAGATCCAGTCTGACCCAGTCCCAACCTGAGACCCAGTCTGACCCAGTCTGTCCCAACCTGAGACCCAGTCTGACCCAGTCTGTCCCAACCTGAGACCCAGTCTGACCCAGTCTGTCCCAACCTGAGACCCAGTCTTACCCTGTCTGACCCAACCTAAGACCCAGTCTGACCCAACCTGAGACCCAGTCTTACCCTGTCTGACCCAACCTGAGACCCAGTCTGACCCAACCTGAGACCCAGTCTGTCCCAACCTGAGACCCAGTCTGACCCAGTCTCTCGCAACCTGAGACCTAGTCTGACCCAGTCTGACCCAACCTAAGACCCAGTCTGACCCAGTCTGACCCAACCTAAGACCCAGTCTGACCCAACCTGAGACCCAGTCTGACCCAGTCTGTCCCAACCTGAGACCCAGTCTTACCCTGTCTGACCCAACCTAAGACCCAGTCTGTCCCAACCTGAGACCCAGTCTGACCCAGTCTCTCCCAACCTGAGACCCAGTCTTACCCAACCTGAGACCCAGTCTGACCCAGTCTGTCCCAACCTAAGACCCAGTCTGACCCAGTCTGTCCCAACCTGAGACCCAGTCTGACCCAACCTGAGACCCAGTCTGACCCAACCTGAGACCCAGTCTGACCCAGTCTGACCCAACCTGAGACCCAGTCTGACCCAGTATGTCCCAACCTGAGACCCAGTCTGACCCAGTCTGACCCAACCTGAGACCCAGTCTGACCCAACCTAAGACCCAGTCTGACCCAACCTGAGACCCAGTCTGACCCAGTCTGACCCAACCTAAGACCCAGTCTGACCCAAACTAAGACGCAGTCTGTCCCAGTGTGTCCCAACCTGAGACCCAGTCTGACCCAGTCTGTCCCAACCTGAGACCCAGTCTGACCCAGTCTGACCCAACCTAAGACCCAGTCTGACCCAGTCTGTCCCAACCTGAGACCCAGTCTGACCCAGTCTGTCCCAACCTGAGACCCAGTCTGACCCAGTCTCTCCCAACATGAGACCTAGTCTGACCCAGTCTGACCCAACCTAAGACCCAGTCTGACCCAGTCTGACCCAACCTAAGACCCAGTCTGTCCCAACCTAAGACCCAGTCTGACCCAGTCTGACCCAACCTGAGACCCAGTCTGACCCAACCTGAGACCCAGTCTGACCCAGTCTGTCCCAACCTGAGACCCAGTCTGACCCAGTCTGTCCCAACCTGAGACCCAGTCTGACCCAACCTGAGACCCAGTCTGACCCAACCTGAGACCCAGTCTGACCCAGTCTGTCCCAACCTGAGACCCAGTCTGACCCAGTCTGTCCCAACCTGAGACCCAGTCTGACCCAGTCTGTCCCAACCTGAGACCCAGTCTGACCCAACCTGAGACCCAGTCTGACCCAGTCTGTCCCAACCTGAGACCCAGTCTGACCCAGTCTGTCCCAACCTGAGACCCAGTCTGACCCAGTCTGTCCCAACCTGAGACCCAGTCTGACCCAGTCTCTCGCAACCTGAGACCTAGTCTGACCCAGTCTGACCCAACCTAAGACCCAGTCTGACCCTGTCTGACCCAACCTAAGACCCAGTCTGTCCCAACCTGAGACCCAGTCTGACCCAGTCTCTCCCAACCTGAGACCCAGTCTTACCCAACCTGAGACCCAGTCTGACCCAGTCTGTCCCAACCTAAGACCCAGTCTGACCCAGTCTGTCCCAACCTGAGACCCAGTCTGACCCAACCTGAGACCCAGTCTGACCCAACCTGAGACCCAGTCTGACCCAGTCTGACCCAACCTGAGACCCAGTCTGACCCAGTATGTCCCAACCTGAGACCCAGTCTGACCCAGTCTGACCCAACCTGAGACCCAGTCTGACCCAACCTAAGACCCAGTCTGACCCAACCTGAGACCCAGTCTGACCCAGTCTGACCCAACCTAAGACCCAGTCTGACCCAACCTGAGACCCAGTCTGACCCAACCTGAGACCCAGTCTGACCCAACCTGAGACCCAGTCTGACCCAGTCTGTCCCAACCTAAGACCCAGTCTGACCCAGTCTGAGACCCAGTCTGACCCAACCTGAGACCCAGTCTGTCCCAGTCTGTCCCAACCTGAGACCCAGTCTGACCCAACCTGAGACCCAGTCTGACCCAGTCTGTCCCAACCTGAGACCCAGTCTGACCCAACCTGAGACCCAGTCTGACCCAACCTGAGACCCAGTCTGACCCAACATGAGACCCAGTCTGACCCAGTCTGACCCAACCTGAGACCCAGTCTGACCCAGTCTGTCCCAACCTGAGACCCAGTCTGACCCAGTCTGTCCCAACCTGAGACCCAGTCTGACCCAACCTGAGACCCAGTCTGACCCAACCTGAGACCCAGTCTGACCCAGTCTGTCCCAACCTGAGACCCAGTCTGACCCAGTCTGTCCCAACCTGAGACCCAGTCTGACCCAGTCTGTCCCAACCTGAGACCCAGTCTGACCCAACCTGAGACCCAGTCTGACCCAGTCTGTCCCAACCTGAGACCCAGTCTGACCCAGTCTGTCCCAACCTGAGACCCAGTCTGACCCAGTCTGTCCCAACCTGAGACCCAGTCTGACCCAGTCTCTCGCAACCTGAGACCTAGTCTGACCCAGTCTGACCCAACCTAAGACCCAGTCTGACCCTGTCTGACCCAACCTAAGACCCAGTCTGTCCCAACCTGAGACCCAGTCTGACCCAGTCTCTCCCAACCTGAGACCCAGTCTTACCCAACCTGAGACCCAGTCTGACCCAGTCTGTCCCAACCTAAGACCCAGTCTGACCCAGTCTGTCCCAACCTGAGACCCAGTCTGACCCAACCTGAGACCCAGTCTGACCCAACCTGAGACCCAGTCTGACCCAGTCTGACCCAACCTGAGACCCAGTCTGACCCAGTATGTCCCAACCTGAGACCCAGTCTGACCCAGTCTGACCCAACCTGAGACCCAGTCTGACCCAACCTAAGACCCAGTCTGACCCAACCTGAGACCCAGTCTGACCCAGTCTGACCCAACCTAAGACCCAGTCTGACCCAACCTGAGACCCAGTCTGACCCAACCTGAGACCCAGTCTGACCCAACCTGAGACCCAGTCTGACCCAGTCTGTCCCAACCTAAGACCCAGTCTGACCCAGTCTGAGACCCAGTCTGACCCAACCTGAGACCCAGTCTGTCCCAGTCTGTCCCAACCTGAGACCCAGTCTGACCCAACCTGAGACCCAGTCTGACCCAGTCTGTCCCAACCTGAGACCCAGTCTGACCCAACCTGAGACCCAGTCTGACCCAACCTGAGACCCAGTCTGACCCAACATGAGACCCAGTCTGACCCAGTCTGAACCTGAGACCAAACCTGAGACCCAGTCTGTCCCAACCTGAGACCCAGTCTGTCCCAACCTGAGACCCAGTC
>NW_027014484.1:0-13436 GCF_036934945.1 Oncorhynchus masou masou | reverse complement strand
CGATCATCTGCTCCTTGAACTTCTCTGCCGACTGGCTGTTGGTTGATCTCATCATCCTGAGATGGGAGCGAAGAAGAAAAATATGTTTCAATACAAAAATGTTGCATTCATGTTTGGATTTACCAAGATTCTGTAATCCACTTTTTGGAGGGGCAGCTAGCTAATGCAGGGCTGTGGCTGTTACTGTGAGAGGGATTTGTGTTTATACCAATATGTTCATTTTCCCAACAGTTAATTGGTTAGACTATTATGACCTAGGGCAAACAAACCTAATAATCCCTCATTAAGTTAATGGCTGGGTGATTAAAACAGATTTAATATAATTCCACAGAATTATGCAT
Source organism: Oncorhynchus masou masou (assembly GCF_036934945.1). NCBI lineage: Eukaryota > Metazoa > Chordata > Actinopteri > Salmoniformes > Salmonidae > Oncorhynchus > Oncorhynchus masou. The sequence goes on along the minus strand of NW_027014484.1, from coordinate 13,095 downwards.
ATATGCTATTGTATAGTATTTGCATACGATTAAATACATTAACTGTGGTTAATTATATCTATAAAACATCAGACACAGCCCCTTTCCAGTCATCCATGACCATGAACCTTGATCCCCCAGGGAATCATCCTGCTATATGTGCTCTTGGAATGATCGGAAACTGGGAACATTCAGAAAGGGAAGCTCCATCCCTTCCTACCTAGCCCCACCCACCTTGTCATCCAGCTGCTGGTATGTCGGTGATGAGCCCCTCATATCAGGTCTTCTCCTCGTCCAATAGCGGGACACGGGGCGGGGCTATGGTTTTGATCATGGGTGTGGCCGTGGCGCCACCACTACTGTCTTTATTCTCCCTTACTGCTCAGCTGCTCCTCCACTGGAACAGCCTCACCTGGGAGAGGGAGGGGGAGAGGGAGGAAGGGAGGGGGAGAAGGAGGGAGGGAGGGGGAGAAGGAGGGAGAAGGAGGGAGGGAGGGGGAGAAGGAGGGAGGGAGGGGGAGAAGGGAGGGAGGAGGGAGGGAGGGAGGGAGGGGGAGAAGGAGGGAGGGAGGGTTGAGACGGAGGGGGAGAAGGAGGGAGGGAGAGGGAGGGAAGGAGGGGGAGAAGGAGGGAGGGAGGGGTTGAGACGGAGGGGGAGAAGGAGGGAGGGAGAAGGAGAGAGGGAGGGTTGAGACAGAGGGGGAGAAGGAGGGAGGGGTTGGAGACGGAGGGAGGGAGGGTTGAGACGGAGGGAGAGAAGGAGGGAGGGTTGAGATGGAGGTAGGGAGGGTTGAGACAGAGGGAGGGGGAGAAGGAGGGAGAGAGGGTTGAGATGGAGGGAGGGGGAGAAGGAGGGAGGGGGAGGGATGGAGGGGCATAAGGATGTAGGGTTGAGACGGAGGGAGGGAGAGGAGGGAGGGAGGGAGGGTTGAGACGGAGGGAGGGTCGATACGGAGGGAGGGAGGGTTGAGACAGAGGGGGAGAAGGAGGGAGGGAGAAGGAGAGAGGGAGGGTTGAGACAGAGGGGGAGAAGGAGGGAGGGAGGGTTGAGACGGAGGGGGAGAAGGAGGGAGGGAGAAGGAGAGAGGGAGGGTTGGAGACAGAGGGGGAGAAGGAGGGAGGGAGGGTTGAGGACGGAGGGAGGGGAGGGTTGAGACGGAGGGAGAGAAGGAGGGAGGGTTGAGATGGAGGTAGGGAGGGTTGAGACAGAGGGAGGGGGAGAAGGAGGGAGAGAGGGTTGAGATGGAGGGAGGGGGAGAAGGAGGGAGGGGGAGGGATGGAGGGGCAGAAGGATGGAGGGTTGAGACGGAGGGAGGGAGAGGAGGGAGGGAGGGAAGGTCGAGGACGGAGGGAGGGTCGAGACGGAGGGAGGGAGGGGTTGAGACAGAGGGAGGGGGAGGGATGGAGGGGGAGAAGGAGGGAGGGAGGGTTGAGACAGAGGGAAGGGAGGAATGGAGGGGGAGAAGGAGGGAGGGAGGGTTGAGACGGAGGGAGGGAGGGATGGATCGGGGGAGGAGAGACGGGGGGAGAAATGGAATGACAGAGGCGGGGAGGGAGACAGGAGGGAGGAAGGGGAAGAGAAGGGGGAAGGAGGAGAGAGGGACGGAGGGGGCAGCAGTGGTAAGAGTGATGGACCTCAACCAAACATGTAAGTTGTGGGTTATGGAGAGGGACAGCAGGGACAGCACTGACAGATTTTAGCTCACTAAATGTACCTACACATCCTTATCACATTCATCAAGTGATTGTGTGAGAAAATGCACTAAATAAACTGTACAGAAACCTAGTTCAGAGGAGAAAAATATCTGCCATCTGTGTCTACGATCCTTCCATTCAGTCTTTTATGATTTTTTAGCTGTATAGAAAAGCACTTCATGCATCATGCAGCGCGTTGTCAAGATCACAGATTTTAGAGTAACAACAAATGTCGGTACATATAAGTGTCTTATATCGGCTGAAAGCTTAAAATCTTGTTAATATAACTGCACTGTCCAATTTACAGTAGCCATTACTGCGAAAAAAAATGACATGTTGTTGTTTGAGGAGAGCTCCTAACAACAAAACACTTTTTTCAACGTGATAGGTTTGATAAATTCACCTCTGAAGGTGAAATGTGTACTTACATTCTGAAATATTGCACTGATTTATCATCCAAAGGATCCCAGAGATAACATGAAGTGTCAGTATGTTAGATAAAATCATTTTTCATATCCTAAAAGGTCCATATAGCACGATCGATTTTGTATTTCCACTCGTTCAATTTGCAAAGTAAGGAATCTGTAAAAATCGCACCCTAAATGTTGTTTGAACAAGTCAAATCACGTCTCTATTCCTCAGAGATCCTAGAAGGTAACCAGACTTCACTATATCATTAGGGGTGTAGTATATCCTATAGGACACCATATTTGGTCAGAGAGCGAAGCCTTCATGGCACGCAGATGACGCAGGTGGCCATCACTTGAAGGACTGTATTTTTGTCAAATCAAATCAAATTTTATTTGTCACATACACATGGTTAGCAGATGTTAATGCGAGTGTAGCGAAATGCTTGTGCTTCCAGTTCCGACAATGCAGTAATAACCAACAAGTAATCTAACTAACAATTCCAAAACTAATTTCTTATACACAGTGTAAGGGGATAAAGAATATGTACATAAAGATATGAATGAGTGATGGTGCAGAGCAGCATAGGCAAGATACAGTAGATGGTATCGAGTACAGTATATACATATGAGATGAGTATGTAAACAAAGTGGCATAGTTAAAGTGGCTAGTGATACATGTATTATATAAGGATGCAGTAGATGATAGAGTACAGTATATACGTATACATATGAGATGAATAATGTAGGGTAAGTAAACATTATATTAGGTAGCATTGTTTAAAGTGGCTAGTGATATATTTGACATCCTTTCCCATCAATTCCCATTATTGAAGTGGCTGGAGTTGAGTCAGTGTGTTGGCAGCAGCCACTCAATGTTAGTGGTTGCTGTTTAACAGTCTGATGGCCTTGAGATAGAAGCTGTTTTTCAGTCTCTCGGTCCCAGCTTTGATGCACCTGTACTGACCTCGCCTTCTGGATGATAGCGGGGTGAACAGGCAGTGGCTCGGGTGGGTGTTGTCCTTGATGATCTTTATGGCCTTCCTGTAACATTGGGTGGTGTAGGTGTCCTGGAGGGCAGGTAGTTTGCCCCCGGTGATACGTTGTGCAGACCTCACTACCCTCTGGAGAGCCTTACGGTTGTGGGCGGAGCAGTTGCCGTACCAGGCGGTGATACAGCCCGCCAGGATGCTCTCTGATTGTGCATCTGTAGAAGTTTGTGAGTGTTTTTGGTGACAAGCCGAATTTCTTCAGCCTCCTGAGGTTGAAGAGGCGCTGCTGCGCCTTCTTCACGATGCTGTCTGTGTGAGTGAACCAATTTAGTTTGTCTGTGATGTGTATGCCGAGGAACTTAAAACTTACTACCCTCTCCACTACTGTTCCATCGATGTGGATAGGGGTGTTCCCTCTGCTGTTTCCTGAAGTCCACAATCATCTCCTTAGTTTTGTTGACGTTGAGTGTGAGGTTATTGTCCTGACACCACACTCCGAGGGCCCTCACCTCCTCCCTGTAGGCCGTCTCGTCGTTGTTGGTAATCAAGCCTACCACTGTTGTGTCGTCCGCAAACTTGATGATTGAGTTGGAGGCGTGCGTTGCCGCGCAGTCGTGGGTGAACAGGGAGTACAGGAGAGGGCTCAGAACGCACCCTTGTGGGGCCCCAGTGTTGAGGATCAGCGGGGTGGAGATGTTGTTACCTACCCTCACCACCTGGGGGCGGCCCGTCAGGAAGTCCAGTACCCAGTTGCACAGGGCGGGGTCGAGACCCAGGGTCTCGAGCTTGATGACGAGCTTGGAGGGTACTATGGTGTTGAATGCCGAGCTGTAGTCGATGAACAGCATTCTCACATAGGTATTCCTCTTGTCCAGATGGGTTAGGGCAGTGTGCTGTGTGGTTGAGATTGCATCGTCTGCGGACCTATTTGGGCGGTAAGCAAATTGGAGTGGGTCTAGGGTGTCAGGTAGGTTGGAGGTGATATGGTCCTTGACTAGTCTCTCAAAGCACTTCATGATGGCGGAAGTGAGTGCTAAGGGGCGGTAGTCGTTTAGTCCAGTTACCTTTAGCTCTTGGGAACAGGAACAATGGTGGCCCTTGAAGCATGTGGGAACAGCAGACTGGTATAGGGATTGATTGAATATGTCCGTAAAACACACCAGCCAGCTGGTCTGCGATGCTCTGAGGGCGCGACTGGGGATGCCGTCTGGGCCTGCAGCCTTGCGAGGGTTAACACGTTTAAATGTTTTACTTACCTCGCTGCAGTGAAGGAGAGACCGATGTTTCCGTTGCAGGCCGTGGCCAAGCTGTAACTGTATTGTCCTCAAAGCTGGCAAAAAAGTTACAGGTCTGCCTGGGAGCAAGACATCCTGGTCCGTGACTGAGCTGGATTTCATCTTGTAGTCCGTGTGATTGACTGTAGACCCTGCCACATACCTCTTGTTCGAGCCGTTGAATTGAGATTCTACTTTGTCTCTATACTGACGCTAGCTTGTTTGATAGCCTTACGGGGGGAATAGCTGCACTGTTTGTATTCGGTCATGTTACCAGTCACCTTGCTCTGATTAAAAACAGTGGTTCACGCTTTCAGTTTCACGCGAATGTTGCCATCAATCCACGGTTTCTGGTTAGGAATGTTTTAACGGGGTTATGGGAACGACATCTTCAACGCACGTTCAATGAACTCGCACCGAATCAGCGTATCTGCAATGTTGTTGCCTGACGCACACAAACATGTCCCAGTCCACGTGGATGGAAGCAGTCTTGGAGTGGAATCAGCTTGGTCGGACCAGCGACAGACCTCACGGGGGAGCCGCCTTGTTTTAGTTTCTGTCTGTAGGCAGGGATCAGCAAAATGGAGTCGTGGTCAGCTATTCGAAAGGGGGCGGGGCAGGGCCTTATGCGTCATGTGGAAGGAATAACAGTGATCCAAGGTTTTGCCAGCCCTGGTGGCGCAATCGATATGCTGATACATTTTAGGGCCTGCAGTCTTGTTTTCAGATTAGCCTTGTTAAAATCCCCAGCAACAATGAATGCAGCCTCAGGATGTGTGATTCCAGTTTGCAGAGTCAAATAAAGTTCGTTCAGAGCCATCGATGTGTCTGCTTGGGGCTGAATATATACGGCTGTGATTATAATCGAAGAGAATTCTCTTTGGTAGATAATGCGGTCTACATTTGATTGTGGGAGGAATTCTAAATCAGGTGAACAGAAGGATTTGAGTTCCTGTATGTTTCTGTGATCACTCCACGTCTCGTTAGCCATAAGGCATACGCCCACTACTCTTCTTACCAGAAAGGTGTTTGTTTCTGTCGGCGCGATGTGTGGAGAAACCCAGCTGGCTGCACCGCATCCGAGAGCGTCTCTCCAGTGAGCCATGTTTCCGTGAAGCAAAGAACGTTACAGTCTCTGATGTCCCTCTGAATGCTACCCTTGCTCGGATTTCATCTACCTTGTTGTCAAGAGACTGGACATTGGCGAGAAGAATGCTAGGAAGTGGGGCACGATGTGCCCGTCTCCGTAGTCTGACCAGAAGACTGCCTCGTTTCCCTCTTTACGTCGCTTTTGGTCGCGGCTGGGATCCATTCCGTTGTCCTGGTTGAAAGGCAGAACACAGGATCCCGCCGCGAAAGTCATATTCTTGGTCGTACTGATGGTGAGTTGACGCTGATCTTATATTCAGTAGTTCTTCTCGACTGTATGTAATGAAACCTAAAGATGACCTGGGGTACTAATGTAAGAAATAACACGTAAAAAAAAAACAAAAAAAGCATAGTTTCCTAGGACCGCGGAGCTAGGGGCCATCTCTGTCGGCGCCGGAAGTGGAACAAATAAGCACCAATCGGGGTCAAACAAAGCTAGCTGGATAGCCTGACCGCCTCAGTCACAAAATGTAGGTGCGAACCTTGCGACAGCATGCCTTCTCCTTTTGGACACAACGTATAAGAATATTCAGAGTTATGAAGTTATGAAAACTGGTTGTTTTGCAAATGTTGAACTTATAATGGCTACTAATACTTGGAACGCTTAAATCAAAGTCCAGAGTATACAGATTTGACGATATTCTTGAAGAAAAGGAATATGAATGTGAATGTCCCCTTCCGATTTGCCAAAAATATACCTGGGGACTTAGTATTCTTGTTCACTAATTTTTCAAGTTATCCATCTGAAACTTTGCACATACATTGCTGCCATCTTGTGGACACTATCTGAATTACAACCAGTGATGCTTTATAACTATGACCTTTCTCTTGCATTTCAAAGATGGTGGTAGAAAAGACCGGTTGTTTTTTTCTTTGTATTTTCTTCAACCAGATCTAATGTGTTATATTCTCCTACATTCACATTTCCACAAACTTCAAAGTGTTTTCAAATAGTACCAACAATATGCATAGCGTTGCTTCAGGTCCTGAGCTACAGGCAGTTAGATATGGGTATGTCATTTTGAAAATTGAAAAAAAGAGACGAAAGAGTTGAAAAAGAGAGACAGTGGGGAGGAAGAGTTACGAGAGGACAGAGAGTGGGAAGGAGGGGGAGTAGAGTTACGAGAGGACAGAGAGTGGGGAAGGAGAGGAGGACAGAGGAGGGGAAGGAGGGGAGTGTAGAGTTAACAGAGGACAGACAGAGTGGGAAGGAGGGAGGTGGGTGGAAGGAGAGGAGGCGGAGTTACGAGAGGACAGAGAGAGTGGGAAGGAGAGGGAAGGAGAGGAGGCGGAGTTACGAGAGGACAGAGAGAGTGGGGAGGAGGGAGGTGGGGGTTACGTGAGGACAGAGAGAGTGGAAGGAGGGGGAGGTGGAGTTGAGAGGACAGAGAGTGGGAAGGAGAGGGAGGCGGAGTTACGTAGAGGACAGAGAGAGTGGGGAGGAGGGGAGGTGGAGTTACGTGAGGACAGAGAGTGGGGAGGGAGGGGGAGGTGGAGTTACGTGAGGACAGTGAGAGTGGGGAGGAGGGGGAGGTGGAGTTACGTGAGGACAGAGAGAGTGGGGAGGAGGGGGAGGTAGAGTTACGTGAGGACAGAGAGAGTGGGGAGGGGGGAGGTGGAGTTACGTGAGGACAGAGAGAGTGGGGAGGAGGGGGGAGGTGGAGTTACGTGAGGACAGAGAGAGTGGGGAGGAGGGGGGAGGTGGAGTTACGTGAGGACAGAGAGAGTGGGGGAGGGGGAGGTGGAGTTACGTGAGGACAGAGAGAGTGGGGAGGATGGGGGAGGTAGAGTTACGTGAGTTCAGAGAGAGGGGGGAGGTGGAGTTACGTGAGGACAGAGAGAGTGGGGAGGAGGGGGAGGTGGAGTTACGTGAGGACAGAGAGAGTGGGAAGGAGGGGGGAGGTGGAGTTACGTGAGGACAGAGAGTGGGGAGGAGGGGGAGGCAGAGTTACGTGAGGACAGAGAGAGTGGGAAGGAGAGGGAGGCGGAGTTACGAGAGGACAGAGAGAGTGGGAAGGAGGGGGAGGTAGAGTTACGAGAGGACAGAGAGAGTGGGAAGGAGGGGGAGGTGGGTTACGTGAGGACAGAGAGAGTGGGGAGGAGGGGGGAGGTGGAGTTACGTGAGGACAGAGAGTGGGAGGAGGGGGGAGGTGGGAGTTACGTGAGGACAGAGAGTGGGAAGGAGGGGGAGGTGGAGTTACGTGAGGACAGAGAGTGGGAGGGAGGGGGAGGTGGGAGTTACGTGAGGACAGAGAAAGTGGGGGAGGAAGTGTCTGTAGCTGTGTCAGTGTCTGTAGATGTGTCTGTGTATGTAACTATCTGTGTATGTAGCTGTGTCTGTAGCTGTGTCTGTAGCTGTGCCCTTGTCTGTGTCTGTCTTTGTAGCTGTGTCTGTGTATGTAGCTGTGTCTGTCGTTGGGTCGATGTCTGTAGCTGTGCCTGTGTCTATATATGCTGTGTCTGTATGTAGCCGTTTCTGTGTCTGTAGCTGTGTCTAATCTTCAATGCAGTGTCTGAATGTGTTATCTTAGCTGAGCTCACCCAGAGAGAGTGAAAAATACACTTTCAGTCAGAAATGATGGGTAACTGTGGCAACAGTCCGTCCATCTGCACCATCAGCTAATGCAGTATGCTCTACTGAGAGGAGGGCCGTGATCATGGCTACAAACCCAGCATCCAGAAAGTATATCATGATGAACATACTATTGTTGAAAACACAACAAGACTAAATATGTCAGTTTGTTTGACAGAAAACCTCTATCCAGGCCAGAACAGAACTCAGCCCAAACTGAGATGACAAATTGTCTGCTGCTTAAAATCCCAACATCAACCAACCTATTTATTCTAGCAAGGATTTTATTTGGAAAAAAACAAAGCAACGAAGGGGAATAATCAGTGAGTAAATGAAAACTGGAAACAGAATGCGTGAACGGATGAGTGGTTGGGGAAAACATCTCCAGTCCCCATCCTACCGTATTAGTAAAGCCTATTCTACACTGGTTCAGTGGCCAGGATGAACAAAACCCCTCTGGGTCATCCACAGATTTTCTATAGGACTTTCATTAAAACAATTTCATCAAATGAAAACAAAGTTTCATCAGTAACAATGTTGCTTTATCTAGACACATCCCCTACAACCCCATGACCTCTGATTGTCAGTGAAGACCTTCGCGTTCATAGGACAGAGGAAGGTGGGAGATGGGTGGAATAGTTTCTGATGCTCCCAGAGAAGGTTGTGCAGTAGAGTAACTGGGTTCACAATATATTCAATTGGTTTGCGTAAATTATCATAATTTACTGTGTATACTGCTACAGTCGAGATGTACTCATCAGATTTCTAGTCTCGTTAGACCATAATTGCTACAGCTCCTCCACTTTGTTTGTTCTCTCTCTCTCTCTCTCTCTCTCTCAGGCCTTTGTTCTTACATTTAACATTTACATTTAAGTCATTTAGCAGGCCGCTCTTATCCAGAGCGACTTACAATGTTGTAAATGTTGTAAATATAAATTTACAACATTTAATTTATTATTCTTATAGCAGTGTAATGTTTTTTTATTGCCAATTCCTGATATTCTACTGTAATTACTAATCATTCATCTATATTCTTTACTTTCAGAAACAAACCATATTGAACGTAATTTGCCAACATCACTGGAAGTGGGGTTGCTGACATCTTTGTTCATGAAGAGTGAGGCTAGCTTTTGTATTCTAACAACATATTCTTTGAACATACTTCTTTACAGTTTTACTGGAGGGGAAAAATTAAAGAAAAGACAATGACAACTGTCATTTCATTACAAACCCCTAGCCCATAATTCAATATTCACGTAGCAGTTGAACAAAAACTGCATCCCCACCCTAAAGTCATTGTATCATGGCAGGTCACCTTTCAATTCCAGTCTGTCAGTAATTGCTGCAGATGTGCTCAATAGTGCTTGAGCATATGGTACTCCCAAAGCACGGCGCAACACACAGGGGTATGTCAAAGGTACATGTACTTAGTCAACTTCCTCTGCTTCCTCCTCCTGGTGCTGGAAAGGCAGACTTTGCAGTGCCTCCGTGTGCGACTACCTTGTGCAGCAGTTTGAGGTACTTTTTTGAGGGAAAATGCCGGGCATTGAGGCGTAAGGGATTGTCTGCAGCAGGACGGCCCCCAGTGGGTGGACGCCGAGGGGTGTGGTGCTCCTCCAGCAGCTCTCTCATGAGGTTCTCTCTGTACTTTTGGTAGGTAATCACCTCACCTATGGGGGTGATAAAGAGGGAGAATGAAGGAGTGGGTAGGTGAGAGATATTGTCAATATAATTGCATAATGGAACAATGTGATTTGTATGTGAACTGTATGTAACATTTCAAAAAACCTTGTTCATTAATTATCTCACCTGATAGCTGGCGGTGAACTATGTGGCCATTGAGGACAGCAGTGTCGATCAGATGGAAAAATATCTTCTTATACCACTTGGTGGTCTTCCAGGCACCTGCCACAAAGCGGTTTATCATGGCCGCCTTATTCACTGCCCCCATTTTACGGTTATAGTCAAGCACACAGTCTGGTTTGATGTTTCTCTCTCCCGTCAGGTGGTCCACCTTCCCTGTGGCCGACATGGTTCTTCTCCTTCTCGTGTCAATACAAAACTTAAAAATAAAATATACAATGAAATCATTATTTGATTATGTAAAGCAGGGATCATCAACTAGATTCAGCCGTGATATCCAATTGGTAGTTACAGTCTTGTCCCATCGCTGAAACTCCCCTACGGACTCAGGAGAGGCGAAGGTCGAGAGCCGTGCCTCCTCCGAAACATGACCCTGCCAAGCCGCACTGCTTCTTGACATACTGCTCGCTTAATCCGGAAGTCAGCCGCACCAACGTGTTAGAGGAAACACCGTCCAGCTGGCAACCAAAGTCAGTTTGCAGGCGCCGGGCCCGTAACAAGGAGTCGCTATGGCGCAATGGAACAAGGAAATCCCGGCCGGCTAAACCCTCCACTAACCTGGACGATGCTGGGCCAATTGTGCACTGCCTCATGGGTCTATCGGGCAAGGCCAGCGGTGACACAGCCTGGGATTGAACCCGGGTCTGTAGTGAAACCTCAAGCACAGCGATGCAGCGCCTTAGACCGCTTCGCAACTCAAGAGGCCCCCAGAACATGATTACAAATAATTTGTAGACTGCAAATTGACCGCAAGAAGCGCAAACAGATATAACATTTGACTAAAACATAAGCATTTCAAACCTTGCTTACATTTGTATATGATCACATGTCTCTATTATGCATGGGAACACTTGGGAACAGATTACCAAAATTAAAATCACTTTGAGCTGATTTACTGGTATTTTTATAGTCTTTAATGTCCAACAATGGAAAAAAACATTACATACAGTGCCTTGCAGAAGTATTCATACCCTTGACATTTTTCCTATTTTGTTGCATTACAACCTGTAATTTAAATTGATTTTTATTTGGATTTCATGCAATGTACAAACACAAAATAGTCCAAATTGGTGTAGTGAAATTAAAAAAAATACTTGTTTCAAATAATTAAAACATTATTTTTTTTAAACGATAAAGTGGTGCGTGAATATGTATTCACACCCTTTGCTATAAAGCCCCTAAATAAGATCTGGTGTAACCAACTACCTTCAGAAGTCACATAATTAGGTAAATAAAGTCCATCTGTGTGCAATCTAAGTGGCACATGATCTGTCACATGATCTCAGTATATATACACCTGTTCTGAAAGGCCCCAGAGCTTGCCAAACAGTACAGATCAGGGTTGGGTTATAAAACAATATCAGAAAAACTTTGAACATCCCACGGAGCACCATTAAATCCAGTATTAAAAAATGGAAAGAATATGGCACCACAACAAACCTGCCAAGAGAGGGCCACCCACCAAAACTCACAGATCAGGCAAGGAGGGCATTAATCAGAGAGGCAACAAAGAGACCAACGATAACCCTGAAGGAGCTGGGAATAGTTATGCATGCTAAAGTTATTTTTGTCTTATTTCTTGTTTGCTTTTTTTTTCATCTTCAAATTTGTAGTCAAATAAAATGATACAAACCCCCCCAAAAAATACATTTTAATTCCAGGTTTACGGCAACAAAATATAAGAATGCCAAGGGTGTGAATGGACTCTGGAGCAGTGGAAACGCATTCTCTGGAGTGATGAATCACTCTTCACCATCTGGCACTCTGACGGATGAATATGGGTTTGGCAGATGCCAGGAGAATGCTACCTGCCCTAATGCATAGTGCCGACTGTAAAGTTTGGTGGAGGAGGAATAATGTTCTGGGGCTGTTTTTCATGGTTTGGGCCACGCCCTTAGTTCCAGTGAAGGGAATTCTTAAAGCCACAGCAGACAATGACATTCTAGATGATTCTGTGCTTCCAACTTTGTGGGGAAGGCCCTTTCCTGTTTAAGCATGACAATGCCCCACTGCACAAAGCCAGGTCCATGTGATTTGTTGAGATTGGTGTGGAAGAACTTGACTGGCCTGCACAGAGCCCTGACCTCAACCCCATCGAACACCTTTGGGATGAATTGGAACTCCGACTGCGAGCCAGGCCGAATCGCCCAGCATCAGTGCCCAACCTTACTAATGCTCTTATAGCTGAATGGAAGCAAGTCCCGCAGCAATGTTCCAACTTATAGTGGAAAGCCTTCACAGAAGGGTGGAGGCTGTCATAGCAGCAAAGCGTGTACCAGCTCCATATTAATGCCCGTGATTTTGGAATGTGATGTTTGACAAGCAGGTGTCTACATACTTTTGGTCATATAATGTATATCACACACTGCATATAAACAAACCGTTAATAAACAGGACTTTGACAGCATTACTCCTGTGCCAGTCTTGTCCTTGGTGAAGTACCCACTATTCTTACAGACCAGCACTCGGGTTCCTAGGCTTTGGTGTTGTGACCTTCCATTTGGGGTACTACTGGACCATCCCTGTGCCACCACAGCACCTGTTCCATTCACATTGTATATGGTACACATAATACACTGATCATACACTTTCATCTTAATATACATTCTCATATATTGACAAATCTTGCTAAATGACATCTTAACATAGACTATTTGCTCTGAAGGCAAGCTAGCCTAAATTACATGGACACTGAGCACCTAGCCCAGGTTCCGGAGGGGCCATGGTGTGTCTGTTACCTTGATGTGGAACCTAGCCCAGGTTCCAGAGGGGCCATGGTGTGTCTGTTACCTTGATGTGGAACCTAGCCCAGGTTCCAGAGGGGCCATGGTGTGTCTGTTACCTTGATGTGGAACCTAGCCCAGGTTCCGGAGGGGCCATGGTGTGTCTGTTACCTTGATGTGGAACCTAGCCCAGGTTCCGGAGGGGCCATGGTGTGTCTGTTACCTTGATGTGGAACCTAGCCCAGGTTCCAGAGGGGCCATGGTGTGTCTGTTACCTTGATGTGGAACCTAGCCCAGGTTCCAGAGGGGCCATGGTGTGTCTGTTACCTTGATGTGGAACCTAGCCCAGGTTCCAGAGGGGCCGTGGTGTGTCTGTTACCTTGATGTTAACCTAGCCCAGGTTCCGGAGGGGCCATGGTGTGTCTGTTACCTTGATGTGGA
>NW_027014483.1:0-13437 GCF_036934945.1 Oncorhynchus masou masou | reverse complement strand
CTCACTCCCCTTCTTGGCTTCCATGGCAACCCCCACGGGAACCTTTCCCCAATAGAATCTTGTCCCACAGGAACCACACCTGTTGGCATTCTCACAAACAATCACAACATTGTTTCAATAATACTTAGAACTTTTCTCGCAGCTCTGGTATATAAAGCATTTTTGAGGCCTTGCTCACAATTCATTCTGTGGTAGCACAATGACCAAACGATATACTGTATGTGAGGCTCTTGATCATATCTTTGATCATGACACTGGTGAGGAGGAGAGAGTCCTTGTTAAACGTTGACACAAAGTAGTCTGTGATAAATAGCACAATATGTTTCATCTGAGTATTTGTTATAGTCAAAATAATCCATACATTGTTTTTTTCTCAAAAACGAGTTGTATGAGCTCAGGTCAATGAGGCCTACAGGCCATAAATAGCAAATAGAAGTTCAAAACCTGTAATGTTCACAAGAACTTAAGTTGATAAAAAGATCTAACACAACATTAGGTAATAATATATGTATTATTATGGATTTATAATCAGCTATAATGGGGTGGTCATTTTGGACCGGGAAAACAGAATTAATGAACATGAAACGAACACAACAGAAGGGTTAAGACCACACAAGGGCTAGAGCATAGAAAAACTATACATACCTCGGCCTAAACATCACCGCCACAGGTAGCTTCCAAAAACCTGTGAACGATGTGAGAGACGAGGCAAGAAGGATCTTCTATACCACCAAGAGGAACGTAAAATTTGACATACCAATTAGAATCTGTCAAAAATACTTGAATCAGTTATAGAACCCATTGCCCTTTATGGTTGTGAGATTTTGGGTCCACTCACCAACCGAGAATTCTAAAAATGGGATAAAAACCAAGTTGAGACTCTGCATGCAAGAATTCAGCAAAAATATCCCCCGTGTGCAACTTAAAACACCAAATAATGCATGTAAGAGCAGAATTAGGCCGATACCTGCTAATTATCAAAGTCCAGAAAAGAGACGCTAAATTCTACAACCACCTAAAAGGAAGCAATCCCCAAATCTTCCATAACAAAGCCATCACCTAAGAAATGAACCTGTAGAAGAGCCCCCTAAGCAAGTGTAACGGATGTGAAATGGCGAGCTTAGTTAAGCGGTCTTGTAGATAAATAGCAGTGACGTCACTTGCTCTAAGACCTTGAAGTAGTAGTTCCCTTGCTCTGCAACGGCCCGTGGCTTTTGTGGAGCGATGGGTAACGATGCTTCGTGGGGGACTGTTGTTGATGTGTGCAGAGGGTCCCTGGTTCGCGCCCGGGTATGGGGCGAGGCACGGTCTAAAGTTCTACTGTTACACAAGCTCGTCCTGGGGCTCTGTTCACAAACAGAGCCCCAGGATGTACTTCAACTAATTAGACCAACAAATCACGAGAAAACAAAAGATAATTACTTGACACATTGTACGTAGCGGGTTTCTCACGCCGCGCCGACAGAAACAAACACCTTTCTGGTAAGAAGAGGGGGCAGGGGCGTATGCCTTATTTATTTATTTCACTTTTTCACCTTTATTTAACCAGGTAGGCTAGTTGAGAACAAGTTCTCATTTGCAACTGCGACCTGGCCAAGATAAAGAAAGCAGTGTGAACAGACAACGCAGAGTTACACATGGAGTAAACAATTAACAAGTCAATAACACAGTACAAGAGTCTATATATACATTGTGTTGCAAAGGCATGAGAAAGTGGCGAATAATTACAATTTTGCAGATTAGCACCGGAGTGATAAATGATCAGATGGTCATGTACAGGTAGAGATATTGGTGTGCAAAGAGCAGAAAAAGTAAATAAATAAAAACAGTATGGGGATGAGGTAGGTGAAAATGGGTGGGCTATTTACCAATAGACTAGGTACCTTCAGATCGGTTTTGCTCACAGAGTGGTACATGTTTGAAGTTGGTGAGGAGATAAAAGTCTCCAACTTCAGGGATTTTACAGTCGTTCCAGTCACAGCCAGCAGAGTACTGGAACGAAAGGCGGCCAAATGAGGTGTTGGCTTTAGGGATGATCAGTGAGATACACCTGCTGGAGCGCGTGCTACGGATGGGTGTTGCCATCGTGACCAGTGAACTGAGATAAGGCGGAGCTTTACCTAGCATGGATTGTAGATGACCTGGAGCCAGTGGGTCTGGCGACGAATATGTGGCGAGGGCCAGCCGACTAGAGCATACAGAGTCGCAGTGGTGGGTGGTATAAGGTGCTTTAGTGACAAAACGGATGGCACTGTGATAAACTGCATCAGTTTGCTGAGTAGAGTGTTGGAGGCAATTTTGTAGATGGCATCGCCGAAGTCGAGGATCGGTAGGATAGTCAGTTTTACTAGGAGTAAGTTTGGCGTGAGTGAAGGAGGCTTTGTTGCGGAATAGAAAGCCGACTCTTGATTTGATTTTCGATTGGAGATGTTTGATATGAGTCTGGAAGGAGAGTTTACAGTCTGAACACTGGAGGTACTTATAGGTGTCCACATATTCAAGGTCGGAACCATCCAGGAGTGGTGATGCTCGCCGGGCATGCGGGTGCCAAGGCAGCGTCGGTTGAAAAGCATGCATTTGGTTTACTAGCGTTTAAGGGCGGTTGGAGGCCACCCGGAAGGAGTGTTGTATGGCATTGAAGCTCATTTGGAGTTGGATAGCACAGTGTCAGGACGGGCCGGAAGTATATAGAATGGTGTGGTCTGCGTAGAGGTGGATCAGGAATCGCCCGCAGCAAGAGCAACATCATTGATATATACAGAGAAAAGAGTCGGCCCGAGAATTGAACCCTGTGGCACCCCCATAGAGACTGCCCGAGGACCGGACAGCATGCCCTCCGATTTGACACACTGAACTCTATGCAGGAAGCCGGTGAGTAGACCAGGTGAGCGGTCATCTGGCTTGAGTACAGTGCCATGGGCAGAATATGGTGATTGTTGATCGAGGCGTGGTGTGATCTGAAACATGCAGGAACTCAAATCCTTCTGTTCACCTGATTTAGAAATTCCTCACAATCAAATGTCGGCCGCATTATTTACCAAGATGTGCGATTATGCATCACAGCCATATATATTTCCCCCAATCAGACAGGCCCAGTGGCTCTGAGTGAAGCTTTTATTTGAGCTCTTTTGCAAACTGGAATCAATCTGAGGCTGCATTCATTATGGCAAGGGATTTAGCAAGGCCTAATCTGAAAACAAGACTCCCTAAAATGTATCAGCGTATCGATTGCGCCACCAGGGCTGGCAAAACCTTGGATCACTGTTATTCTAACTTTCGCGACGCATATAAAGCCCTGCCCCCTTTCGGAAAAGCTGACCACGACTCCATTTTGCTGATCCCTGCCTACAGACAGAAACTGAAACAAGAAGCTCCCACGCTGAGGTCTGTCCAATGCTGGTCCGACCAAGCTGATTCCACACTCCAAGACTGCTTCCATCACGTGGACTGGGACATGTTTCGTATTGCGTCAGGCAACAACATTGACGAGTACGCTGATTCGGTGTGCGAGTTCATTAGAACGTGCGTTTAAGATGTCGTTCCCATAGCAACGATTAAAACATTCCCTAACCAGAAACCGTGGATTGTTGGCAGCATTCGCGTGAAACTGAAAGCGCGAACCACTGCTTTTAATCAGGGCAAGGTGACTGGTAATATGACTGAATACAAACAGTGCAGCTACTCCCTCCGTAAGCCTATCAAACAAGTTAAGCGTCAGTATAGAGACAAAGTAGAATCTCAATTCAACGGCTCAGACACAAGAGGTATGTGGCAGGGTCTACAGTCAATCACGGACTATAAGAATAAATCCAGCTCAGTCACGGACCAGGATGTCTTGCTCCCAGGCAGACTAAATAACTTTTTGCCTGCTTTGAGGACAATACAGTGCCACTGACACGGCCTGCAACGGAAACATGCGGCCTCTCCTTCACTGCAGCCGAGGTGAGTAAAACATTTAAATGTGTTAACCCTCGCAAGGCTGCAGGCCCAGACGGCATCCCCAGCCGCGCCCTCAGAGCATGCGCAGACCAGCTGGCTGGTGTGTTTACGGACATATTCAATCAATCCCTATACCAGTCTGCTGTTCCCACATGCTTCAAGAGGGCCACCATTGTTCCTGTTCCCAAGAAAGCTAAGGTAACTGAGCTAAACGACTACCGCCCCGTAGCACTCACTTCCGTCATCATGAAGTGCTTTGAGAGACTAGTCAAGGACCATATCACCTCTACCCTACCTGACACCCTAGACCCACTCCAATTTGCTTACCGCCCAAATAGTTCCACAGACGACGCAATCTCAACCACACTGCACACTGCCCTAACCCACCTGGACAAGAGGAATACCTATGTGAGAATGATGTTCATCGACTACAGCTCGGCATTTAACACCATAGTACCCTCCAAGCTCGTCATCAAGCTCGAGACCCTGGGTCTCAACCCCGCCCTGTGCAACTGGGTACTGGACTTCCTGACGGGCCGCCCCAGGTGGTGAGGGTAGGCAACAACATCTCCACCCCGCTGATCCTCAACACTGGGGCCCCACAGGGTGCGTTCTGAGCCCTCTCCTGTACTCCCTGTTCACCCACGACTGTGCGGCAACGCACACCTCCAACACAATCATCAAGTTTGCGGACGACACAACAGTGGTAGGCTTGATTACCAACAACGACGAGACGGCCTACAGGGAGGAGGTGAGGGCCCTCAGTGTGGTGTCAGGACAGCAGCTTTCCTCAGCGTCAACCGAAACTGGGGAGATGGTGGACTGGAAACAGCAGAGAACCCTATCACATAGATGGAACAGTAGTGGAGAGGGTAATGGGTTCCCAGTTCATAGCATGCACATCATGAACAAGCCTAGATTAGTCCCTCACACAGACAGCATCGTGAAGAAGGCGCGGCAGCCTCTGCAGCCTGGGGAGGCGCTGAAGAGTGGCTTATGCCAAAGCCTCACAAACTTCTAGAGATTTTGATAGAGGCATCTGGTGGGCTGTATCATCGCCTGGTACAGCATGAGCTGCTCCGCCCACACCCGTGAGGCTCTCCAGAGGGTAGTGAGGTCTGCACAACGTATCACCGGGGGCAAACTACCTGCCCTCCAGGACACCTACACCACCAGATGTTACAGGAAGGCCATAAAGATCATCAGGACAACACCCACCCGAGGCCACTGCCTGTTCACCCCGCTATCATCCAGAAGGCGGGGTCAGTACAGGTGCATCAAAGCTGGGACCGAGAGACTGAAAAACAGCTTCTATCTCAAGGCCATCAGACTGTTCAACAGCAACCACTAACATTGAGTGGCTGCTGCCAACACACTGACTCAACTCCAGCCACTTCAATAATGGGAATTGATGGGAAAGGATGTAAAATATATCACTAGCCACTTTAAACAATGCTACCTAATATAATGTTTACATACCCTACATTATTCATCTCATATGTATACGTATATACTGTACTCTATCATCTACTGCATCCTTTTGTAATACATGTATCACTAGCCACTTTAACTATGCCACTTTGTTTACATACTCATCTCATATGTATATACTGTACTCGATACCATCTACTGTATCTTGCCTATGCTGCTCTGTACCATCACTCATTCATATCTTTATGTACATATTCTTTATCCCCTTACACTGTGTATAAGAAATTAGTTTTGGAATTGTTAGTTAAATTACTTGATGATTTATTACTGCATTTACTTCGGAACTGGAAGCACAAGCATTTAGCTACACTAGCATTAACATCTGCTAACCATGTGTATGTGACAAATAAAATTTGATTTGATTTGATTTGATTTGACACATTGGAAATAAAAACATTTAAACCCAGAGAAAACTAGAATGCTTTTTGTCCCTAAACAGAGAGTACACAGTGAATACCTGACCACTGTTACTGACCCAAACTTAAGGAAAGCTTTGACTACAGACTCTTGCTCGTGAGAAAGGCTGCCATAGGCAGACCTGGCTCTCAAGAGAAGACAAGCTATGTTCACACTGCCCACAGAATGAGATGGAAACTGAGCTGCACTTCCTAACCTCCTGCCAAATGTATGACCATATTAGAGACATATTTCCTTCAGATTGCACAGACCCACAAAGAATTCGGAAACAAACCCAGTTTTGATAAACTCCCATATCTACTGGGGAAATTCCACAGTGTGCCATCACAGCAGCAAGATTTGTGACCTGTTGCCACTAGAAAAGGGCAACCAGTGAATAACAAACACCATTGTAAATACAACCCATATTTATGTTTTTGCACATCATTACAACACTGTAATATAGACATAATAAGACAATTGAAATGTCTTTATTATTTTCGAACTTCCATGAGTGCAATGTTTACTGTTAATTTGTATTGTTTATTTAACTGTTTTTATTATCTACTTCACTTGCTTTGGCAATGTTAACATGTGTTTCCCATGCCAATAAAGCCATTGTATTGAATTGAGAGGCAGGGAGAGGAAGAGAGAAGATATATGAAGGTAAAGAGAGAGGATGAGAGAGAGCCCATCCCTGGTGTCTGCTAGTGAAGTGTGTGTGTGTGTGTGTGTGTGTGTGTGTGTGTGTGTGTGTGTGTGTGTGTGTGTGTGTGTGTGTGTGTGTGTGTGTGTGTGTGTGCCTTCTTTTTTTAGTGTTTGTGTGTGTGTGTGTGTGTGTGTGTGTGTGTGTGTGTGTGTGTGTGTGTGTGTGTGGGGGTGTGTTTGTGCGTGCGTGGAGTGCGTGTGTGTGTGTGGGTGTGTGGGTGTGTGTGTGTGGGTGTGGGTGTGGGTGTGTTTGTGTTTGTGCGTGCGCGCGTTTGTGCTGTGGCGTGAGTGGGCGCGTTTAACTATGCTTGTGAGGACCACAAGAATAGTAGAAGAACAAAATTGGACCAAATGGGGATATTTTGTTCGTCCCCACAAGGTCAAATGCTATTTCTAAGGGGGTTTAGGGTTAAAGTTAGAATTAGTTTTAGGGTTAGAATTACGTTCAGGGTTAGGAGCTAGGGTTATGGTTAGGAGCTAGGGTTAGGTATAGGAGCTAGGGTTAGGGTTAGGGGTTAGAGAAAATATAATTTTGAATGGGAGTGAATTGTGTGTTCCCAGAAGGTTAGCTGTAGAAGACTGTGTGTGTGTGTGTTTGGAGAGACTGCTTGCCTGCTAGCTGAATCACTCAGTGTGGGAGTGTAAATATCCTGTAGTGCCTGCTGCATGTGGGACCTCATGTCCTCTCCCGCTCTGTCACTCTTTCTCCATCTCCTGCTCTGTCATTTAGAGGCTCTTTCTTACAAATGGTGAATTCACCTTCTGACATCCAGTGGAACAGCCACTTTACAATAGTGCATCTAAATCATTAAGGGGGGTGGTGAGAAGGATTGCTTCCCTTCTCTTCTGTCTCTGGTCTCATCTCTCTTCCTTCTCTTCTCCTTCTCCTCCACCTCTCTCCACCTATCTCTGATTCTCTCCCTCCACCTCTCTCCCTTTATCTCTCTCCACCTATCTCTGATTCTCTCCCTCCACCTCTCTCCACCTATCTCTGATTCTCTCCCTTTATCTCTCTCCACCTATCTCTGATTCTCTCCCTCCTCTCTCCACCTATCTCTTATTCTCTCCCTTTACCTCTCTCCACCTATCTCTGATTCTCTCCATCCACCTATCTCCTGATTCTCTCCTCCACCTCTCTCTTAACCTCTCTACTCCTCTCTCTCTCCCTTCACCTCTCTCTCTATCTCTCTCCTCCTATCTCTCTGTCTCTCTTCCTCCACCTCTCCCCCTCGTTGACCTAAATGACTCCTCTCTTGATCTTTTTCTCTCTTTCCCTGTCTTCTCTCTCTCTTTCTTTTCTCCTTTCTCCTCTCTCCTTCCATCTTTCTCAGATATCACTGAAAAAATAAGTGAAAGAAGGTGGCAATGGAACACTTGAATCGCAACAAAAACATAGTGGAGAGGTTGCCCCAAAGACAGTAAAATAGGCTACATAATGCTTTTGTGAACCGCTGCTTATTTGGTTGACAGTGTTAATTGACATTTGGGCGTAGACCTATTTTCAGTATGCCTACAATTGGCTTTTCAAATGAAGTCAAACCTCTGCCGTCCCTCTGACCGCGGTCGCTACCTGGTGTGATAGGATGCTTGGTATTCCACACAGCGGCTCCCACCCCCCCAGACACACACGTGGGGATCTGCGTCACGCAGTCCGCATAGATGAGAGATGTAGCGAGGAGGGAGCAGCCCAACAGTAGGGGAGTTGGGTGGATCGTATAGTTAGCAGGTCCTTTTATTCTAAAAACTCTATTTTCACGTACTCATAATTTGTTTTCTCGCCGTGAAGACAGAGAAAGTCGAAGAACGGAACGAGAGGTTGAATGAGCAGCGTGAAGTTCGCAGGTAGGCTATAGATGTTTCTTTTCCTTTTCTAGCAGGGCGCAAACTTGAGACACATCCATGAGACGATCTTGGTTGGACTTTAATTGGCTAAATAATGTTGTAGACATGAAATGGCATGACCAATATCACAAAGAAAGGGAGTGATAAGACTAATTGTTGATAAGCGTACCTATTGTTGATGATGCGTCCTGTAAGTGTCTTTCATTATGTTGGCATAAACTAATTGATACGTTTTGACTTTTGTATGCGGAGAGTAGAGTTGTGAACTGCTCTGCATTTGAGCGTGATGGAAGCGGGACGGGTTTTAGGCTAGTCTGGTGAAACTCAAACCCATTATTCCAGGCGCGCAGGGACACAGCGGTTGGTGTCTACACTACCCCAATGTGTTGTCCTACCTCAAAACATTTGAAATATGAAAAACCTGTTGCACTTAGTATATCTGAGTACAATTAATTAAAGTGATTTTGTTGTCATTACTAAAACCGAAAATTACAACAACAACCACACACAGCTGAAGTCTGTTGATGCACCTGTGCGTCAACCTAATTAACATTTAAAAAAAAACATCAAAATCCGCCAGTTTAAAGCAAGGGAAGACCGTTTTGTTGTTGTTAAATGGGCTGCATCTCAAGTCCACCACATCCGCCTTGTCGGCCTTCAGCATCTGCAGTGGAAAGTGGCAGAGCAACGGCACTGTTGACAGATTTAGGAGATATCCAGGAAATCGGTTTCACCGGGAGAAACATCTGGAGTGACTGAACCATTTGGGTTACAAACTAATATGACCATATATGTGTATTTTTTAATTCATGGTTAGTAAACTATACTTGAAAATACAATTATTTTTGACTTAGGATTTTGTTGTCATCTTTAGTGATTATAATTACTACTTCACTGCTGTCATAACAAACCAATGCGTTCAGCATAAGATAAATGCATCATTTTTAAACAAATATTTGTGTAAAAACAGTACAAGGAAAATTGTCTAATTAATTGACTAAATATTTCCTTTCCAACTGAACTTTACTATACATTTACACACTGTTGTATGGTTGAAGAGAAAATTTCATTTCTATATTAATATCAAACTATTGCTAATAACAGGACATGTAATGGATGTTACCATTCTCTCACCGTTAGCCAGATCATGCCGCCACTCTTGACAGAGGTAAATGCATCAAGCTACAGTACAATGCTTGCAGCTTGACCTCCAGTTAGTGTTAGTGGGAATGAGCACTGCTCAACAATTCCTGCTAATGAATTGAGATGAAATGCATAAATCCTTGTTCAACACTAGACACGATCATTAAAGTAAATATATAAAAAAATATATATATATATCTCTAGATACAGGACAAACCCGTTACTCCTTACGATGAGGTTTTGACTGTCTGTTCTTCATTTCTATCGGCTATAGTAGTAATGCTTGACCCGCATGCAATATTTTTATCAAATAATTGTTTAATATTTTTTCAGATACCAACAGGGGTCCTAAAATTCCAATATCAAATGGCTAAACTACCCCCCCCCCACACACTTACGCCCCCATTTTGAGAAAGTTAGAGGGCGTTTACTGTAAAACTTAAATTCATAGGCGTTATTTGCTTTGTCACTGGACACAACAGCTAATTAGAGACAGGCGTCGATTTCCTGAATGCATACAGCTTTTGCTAATTTGCATAGTTAATTGTTTTCATTCGAAAAATTTAATCAATTTCTTTTTCCTGCAATAATGTGTTCACATGTCATGTTTCTTTTGTCTTCGTATGGCTCTATAAAATAGTTTCCTTGACAGAATAATTAATTATTCTCCTCTTTTGACTGTGCATTTTACGTCAATTCTTACTTACGCCACTAGAAGGTGATCAGATGATTTCTTAGGGCTCTGTTCTCTCAAAATGGTTGATTGTTTTTTTGTGTGCTTGCAGTTACCTAAGCGGTTCTCAGCTGTTACCAGCCAATGGCTAGCAGTTTCTTACTGCCAATAATGAGAGGATAGTTGCCATAATTTTTCAAATCAAATGTTAAACCTCATAAACAATTCATAGTAATCTTAATAACAATTCATTTAGACCAGGTGTTTATTTTTATGTCACCTTTATTTAACCAGGTAGGCTAGTTGAGAACATGTTCTCATTTACAACTTGCGACCTGGCCAAGATAAAGCATAGCAGTATGAACAGACAACAACATTGCTGAAATGTATGTGGTGCCTGGCTATGAAAAGTGACGAAGCGACTATTTGAGTTGAGTTGAATTGAAAGTTTTACGGTATTTTTTTAAACCTTTGTTTAACTAGGAAAGTCAGTTAAAATTCTTATTTACAATGGCCTAGGAAGTGTACGGTACAAAGGTTAACCTCCTCCTTGTTCAGGGCAGAACTACAGATTTTTTTTACCTTGGCAGCTCCAGGGATTCGATCTAGCAACCGTGCGGTTACTGGCCCACTAGGCTACCACGCTCAGCACAGGTATGTGCTGGCTGTCTGTAGTGTCCTGGGTAAGGGTGTGTGGAAGTGAGCCTAGGTGTGTGTCGCTCTCGTGTGCTGGGTTAGGCTGTGTGCTGGATTACAAAGCAGAGTGTAAGCTTGTTCCACAGTTTCTGACTTTGGACGGGGGAAAAAGGAAGCCCATGCAGCACCTGTCTGTCTGGATCAGAGTGACTCACAGACAGGGAGAGAAGGGGAAGGGGGAGAGGCAGGGCGAGAAGGAGAGGGCAGGGACGAGAAGGAGAGAGGAGAGGAGTGCATGAAGAAGAAGAGGATATGTGGAATAGTAAGTGACTGAGAGAAAGAAGATAACAGAGATACTGACATTACCTACCATGCTAGCTCTCATCTCCTCTAGCCTTCTTGCCCTGTCCAATTGTAATTGATCTTTAGTGAGATGTCAACTGACACCATTTAGGAGTACTGGGACTCAGCCACAGAGCAGTGGGACTCAGCCACCGAGCAGTGGGACTCAGCCACCGAGCAGTGGGACTCAGCCACCCCGAGCAGTGGGACTCAGCCACAGAGCAGTGGGACTCAGCCACAGAGCAGTGGGACTCAGCCACAGAGCAGTGGGACTCAGCCACAGAGGCAGTGGGACTCAGCCACAAAGCAGTTAGTCACGACTATATAGTACGGATGTTTGAATCTCAATGCTACATTCAAATCTCCTATCATGATATCATTCAAATCTCCCTATCATGATATCATTCAAATCTCCCTGCCATGATATTATTCAAATCTCCCTATCATGATATCATTCAAATCTCCTATCATGATATCAATATCATTTCAAATCTCCCTATCATGATATCATTCAAAATCTCCCTATCATGATATCATTCAAATCTCCCTATCATGATATCATTCAAATCTCCTATACCATGATATCATTCAAATCTCCCTACCATGATATCATTCAAATCTCCCTACCATGATATCATTCAAATCTCTCTATCATGATATCATTCAAATCCCTATCATGATATCATTCAAATCTCCCTATCATGATATCATGATATCATTCAAATCTCCCTATCGTGATATCATTCAAATCTCCCTATCATGATATCATTCAAATCTCCTATCATGATATCATTCAAATCTCCCTAACATGATATCATTCAAATCTCCCCTATCCTGATATCATTCAAATCTCCCTACCATGATATCATTCAAATCTCCCTACCATGATATCATTCAAATCTCCCTATCATGATCATTTCAAATCTCCTATCATGATATCTTGAATCATTCAAATCTCCCTATCATGATATCATTCAAATCTCCCTAACATGATATCATTCAAATCTCCTATCATGATATCATTCAAATCTCCTACCATGATATCATTCAAATCTCCCTACCATGATATCTTCAAATCTCCTACCATGATATCTAAAATCTCCCTATCATGATATCATTCAAATCTCCCTATCTATGATATCTCTATGATATCATTCAATCTCCTATCATGATATCATTCAAATCTCCCTAACATGAAAATATCATTCAAATCTCCTATCATGATATCATTCAAATCTCCTACCATGATATCATTCAAATCTCTATCAAATATCATTCAAATCTTCCTATCATGATATCATTCAAATCTCCCTATCCTGATATCATTCAAATCTCCTATCATGATATCTATTTCAAATATCCCTATCATGATATCATTCAAATCTCCTATCATGATATCATGATATCATTCAAATCTCCCCTATCATGATATCATTCAAATCTCCCTATCATGATATCATTCAAATCTCCCTACCATGATATTATTTCAAATCTCCCTATCATGATATCATTCAAATCTCCTATCATGATATCATTCAAATCTCCTATCATGATATCATGATATCATTCAAATCTCCTATCATGATATCATTCAAATCTCCTAACATGATATCATTCAAATCTCCCTATCATGATATCATTCAAATCTCCCTACCATGATATCATTCAAATCTCTACCATGATATCATTCAAATCTCCCTACCATGATATCATTCAAATCTCCTATCATGATATCATTCCAATCTCCTATCTGATATCATTCAAATCTCCTATCGCGATATCATTCAAAATCTCCCTATCATGATATCATGATATCATTCAAATCTCCCTATCATGATATCATTCAAATCTCCCCTATCATGATATCATTCAAATCTCCCTATCATGATATCATTTCAGTCCTCCTATCATGATGTCATTCAAATCTCCCTATCATGATATCATTCAAATCTCCCCCTATGGCAATATCATGATATCATTCAAATCTCCCTATCATGATATCATTCAAATCTCCCTAACATGATATCATTCAAATCTCTATCATGATATCTTCAAATCTCTACCATGATATCATTCAAATCTCCCTACCATGATGTCATTCCAGATCATCCCTCTACACTTTGATATCATTCAAATCCCCTACCATGATATCATTCAAATCTCACTATCATGATATCATTCAAATCTCCCTATCATGATATCATTCAAATCTCCTATCAGTGATATCATTAAATCTCCCTATCATGATATCATTCACATTTCCCTAA
>NW_027014482.1:0-13437 GCF_036934945.1 Oncorhynchus masou masou | reverse complement strand
AAAGTATTCGGCCCCCTTGAACTTTGCGACCTTTTGCCACATTTCAGGCTTCAAACATAAAGATATAAAACTGCATTTTTTGTGAAGAATCAACAACAAGTGGGACACAATCATGAAGTGGAACGACATTTATTGGATATTTCAAACTTTTTAACAAATCAAAACTGAAAAATTGGGCATGCAAAATTATTCAGCCCCTTTACTTTCAGTGCAGCAAACTCTCTCCAGAAGTTCAGTGAGGATCTCTGAATGATCCAATGTTGACCTAAATGACTAATGATGATAAATACAATCCACCTGTGTGTAATCAAGTCTCCGTATAAATGCACCTGCACTGTGATAGTCTCAGAGGTCCGTTAAAAGCGCAGAGAGCATCATGAAGAACAAGGAACACACCAGGCAGGTCCGAGATACTGTGTGAAGAAGTTTAAAGCAGGATTTGGATACAAAAATATTTCCCAAGCTTTAAACATCCCAAGGAGCACTGTGCAAGCAATAATATTGAAATGGAAGGAGTATCAGACCAGTACAAATCTACCAAGACCTGGCCGCCCCTCTAAACTTTCAGCTCATACAAGGAGAAGACTGATCAGAGATGCAGTCAAGAGGCCCATGATCACTCTGGATGAACTGCAAAGATCTACAGCTGAGGTGGGAGACTCTGTCCATAGGACAACAATCAGTCGTATATTGCACAAATCTGGCCTTTATGGAAGAGTGGCAAGAAGAAAGCCATTTCTTAAAGATATCCATAAAAAGTGTTGTTTAAAGTTTGCTACAAGCCACCTGGGAGACACACCAAACATGTGGAAGAAGGTGCTCTTTTCAGATGAAACCAAAATTGAACTTTTCGGCAATAATGCAAAACGTAAAAGCAACACAGCACATCACACCTGAACACACCATACCTCACTGTCAAACATGGTGGTGGCAGCATCATGGTTTGGGCCTGCTTTTCTTCAGCAGGGACAGGGAAGATGGTTAAAATTGATGGGAAGATGGATGGAGCCAAATACAGGACCATTCTGAAAGAAAACCTGATGGAGTCTGCAAAAGACCTGAGACTGGGACGGAGATTTGTCTTCCAACAAGACAATAATCCAAAACATAAAGCAAAATCTACAATGGAATGGTTCAAAAAATAAACATATCCAGGTGTTAGAATGGCCAAGTCAGTCCAGACCTGAATCCAATCGAATCTGTGGAAAGAACTGAAAAACTGCTGTTCACAAATGCTCTCCATCCAACCTCTCTGAGCTCGGTTGTTTTGCAAGGAGGAATGGGAAAATATTTCAGTCTCGATGTGCAAAACTGATAGAGACATACCCTGGGCGACTTACAGCTGTAACGCAGCAAAAAGGTGGCGCTACAATGTATTAACTTAAGGGGGCTGAATCATTTTGCATGCCCAATTTTTCAGTTTTTGATTTGTTAAAAAAGTTTGAAATATCCAATAAATGTTGTTCCACTTCATGATTGTGTCCCACTTGTTGTTGATTCTTCACAAAAAATACAGTTTTATATCTTTATGTTTGAAGCCTGAAATGTGGCAAAAGGTCGCAAAGTTCAAGGGGGCCGAATACTTTCGCAAGGCACTGTACATGTGATACGGGAGTGTCCATCATGTGATGCTAGTCTCTACTACAGTATGTTTGCTCTATCTCTCCCCACCTGCTTAGTATCTCCCACTCCTGCTTAGTTGATGTAGGGAAGAGAAGGGGAGGAAGGAGTATGGTCCATCTCTCTCTCTGCCCCCCCCCCACCCCCCATGTCTTCTAGACTCTTAGGAAAAAAGGTTAATTGGGGTTCTATATAAAAACCTTTTGGTTCTTTGGTCAAAATGTAAGAACCTTTTTCAAAAAAAGGTTAAATCCTCTAGACATACAGCCTTAGGGGTTCTATACATTTTTTGGGGGATCATCACTGTCCACCAACTGCCATTTTTATCTAGCATGATAAAGATGATGGTTGACTCAAGAAGACGGTTGGAAATACCAAAAAGCATGCGATTTGTTATTAAGGTAAGAAAGTTGCTATTTGTATTCAAATATATGAATCCATAATCATAAGCCGGATAATGTACATAAGGTTGTTTTAGAGTTTGAACTTTGTAGGCTACCGTTTGTTTGTTGACTAGCTAATGTTAGCTACCTAGTCTGGGTTAAATGAACTTTCAATTAGCCACTTTGCAAGCTAGCTAGCTAACCCGTCTTACAAATAAAGGTACATTTGTATTATTGAAAATAAAGGTACATTTGTATTATACATTTGTATTATGTACCAAAAACAGCTACAGAGAGCCTGACATTGGCGATTACATTTGTTTAAATTAATGTTTTTAATGTTAGTATAGATTCAGAGGCAGAGGAGCGTCACTGCACATTTTCAGGTCTCTCCAGAGATGTTCGATCGGGTTCAAGTTCAAGCTCTGGCTAGGCCACTCAAGGACATTCAGAGACCACCCACATTGTCTTGGCTGTGTACTTAGGGTTGTTGTCCCATTGGAAGGTGAACCATCGCCCAGTCTGAGGTTCTGAACTCTGGAGAAGGTTTTCATCAAGGATCTCTCTACTTTGCTCCATTCATCTTTCCCTTGATCCTGACTAGTCTCCCAGTCCTTGCTGAAAACATCCCCATAGAATGATACTGCCACCACCATCCTTCACCATAGCTGGTGCCAGTTTCCTCCAGGATGTAAAAGCTCGGGTATTCAGGCCAAAGATATTCAATCTTCAATCAAAGAGTTCAATCTGGTTTCATCAGACCAGAGAATATTGTTTCTCATGGACTGAGTCCTTTAGGGTGCCTTTTGCAACCCAAGTGGGCTGTCAAGCGCCTTTACTGGAGGAGTGGCTTTTGTCTGGCCACTGTACCATAAAGGCCTGATTGGTAGAGTGCTGCAGAGATGGTTGTCCTTCTGGAAGGCTCTCCACTCTCCACAGAGGAACAGAAAATGTTTTAGTTACGCTTCCAGATCTGTGCCTCGACATAATCCTGTCTCTGAGCTTTTTCTTGAATATTCCTTTGACCCCATGGCTTGGTTTTTGTTTGACATGCACGGTCAACTGTGGGACCTTTCAGGACAGGTGTGCTTTTTCTCAAATCATGTCCAATCAATTGAATATACTCACAGGTGGACTCCAATCAAGGTTGTAGATGATCATTGGAAACAGGATGCAATCCAATAATATTTTTTGTCCCTTATCACACGGTCTGAATACTTATGTAAATAAGCTATTTCAGTTTTTTATTTGTAATTTGCTAACATTTCGAAAACCTGTTTTCGCTTTGTCGTTATGGGGTATTGTTTGTAGATTGATGAGGATTCTTTCCATTTAATTCATTTTAGAATAAGGCTGACCAACAACATGTGGAAAAGGTCAAGGGGTCTGAATACTTTCGTATGCACTGCATGTTCTGCATAGTGATGGTCTATAAGATTGACTCATGCTTTGGCTACTTTTTTCTTCTTCCCAGCCAGACAATAACCTTTACTGTACTATTCCATGAAGAAGCCATAAACCCCCTTAAGGTTGGTACCAAGATTGATGTGGGCCGTTGTTCAAACAAAGAGCCTTTCTGGCCAACAGTGCACATTTCCAAACGTTGCAAACTATGCTTGCATTACCTAAACTGTTTTTGTTTGAGTGTGACTCTAAGGACAATAAAATGTAAAACCTATGCTGGTATTCTTTTGTGCATTATCTAATTATTTATTTTATTATGTTCTTAGCTAGTAAGCCCACTATTACTATTTTATTAATAGTAGCCATGATTCATAAATGGCACCATACAGGGTTCTATATGGAACCAATTTGGCCCTGTGAGGAAAAACTCATAGAGTTCTGTATTGGGTTAAGTGAAGAAGAACCCTAGGGTTCTGGTCAAAGAACCCTACAAAGGTTTCTATATATAACTTTACATAGGTCATTATCTATAAAGCGTAACAATAAGGTGCAGAGCGTTCAATTTGCCTGCTGGGGGGAAAGGAGACCCCAGCGCTGCTAAAAACTCTTGACGACTGCATGCCGTTTTCAAGGGATCGTTAAATAAATGTTACCTATTTGGTTGCAATATCCTCACCTCTTGAAGAGCATAGTCAGAACTACAAATGTCTGATTATTCTATGCAAAACAATTGCGCACCTATTTAGCCCTATCGTAAGGAGTTATACAGAAAGTAACAATGCTTTTCATGATCAGTAAACATCAATTGATCATGTCATTTCAGATACGTGAGGGTAGCCACACGATATCTCTAATTTAATTGGATATTTGAGTGATATAAATATGAAAGTGAACTATACAGTACCTGACAAGTACGAGTGGTTTAGATTCATTTACCATCCTTTGTGGGCTCTGCCTGTCAAGCAGCAGAATGGTGCATTTGCCGATGTCCTAGTAATGATAATGTTACGTTCCAAGCTACTGATAGAAACTTTGTACAGTTAGCTAAACATAATGTGCTTTTTGCCCCAACCAATTTAGGCCTACCTAGAGCAGTTAGCTAAGAACCCCTTTTGGAAAATGTTTGTAAGAGTGTTTAACTACGATTGCTGCTGACAGACATGATCGTCCATCAATCAATGTAGCCTATGTTAAATTGGCTAGCAAGCTAGCTAATAACAGATCACATCAATATGGGTAGTTAACAAGTAGACTTCCAGTGAATTAAATAGATGGCTATATCCAAATGTTGTTTGATTTGCTTTCCCTCTATAGTGGTGATGAGAGTAGTCCGACGGACTACTTTACCACGACAAGGATTTGCTAATTTCAAGCAAATTCCAAAAGCCTAATCTCTGGTGAAGCAAGCTAAATGACATGCTGTCTGCTTAGCTAGATAGCCGTTCCATCTGGCATGTAGCTACCCTCATGTATCTGAAAAATACATGATCAATTGATGTTCACTGATCATTATAAGCTTTCAGTTACTTGCTGTATAACTCTGATGATAGAGCAACTGTAAACGTGTTGTTCTGACCATGCTCTTTAAGAGATGATGATATTCAAACCAAATAGTTATAACATATATTTATCAATCGCTTAAAAATGGCACAGAGTTGTCAATGGTTTTAGCAGAGCTGGGGTTCTCCTTGAATAAGTCAAATTGAATGTCCTGCTGTAACGGCGTTCTTCGTTTGTCGAAAGAGAGTCGGACCGAAATGCAGCGTGTTGGTTACTCATGTTTTTAATAGAACAAATGACGATACATGAAATAACAAAAACAACAAACGGAACGTGAAAAACCTATACAGCCTGTCTGGTGAACACTAACACAGAGACAGGAACAATCACCCACGAAATACAAAGTGAAACCCAGGCTACCTAAATACGGTTCCCAACCAGAGACAACGAGAATCACCTGACTCTGATTGAGAACCGCCTCAGGCAGCCAAACCTATGCAACACACACCCCTAATCAGCCACAATCCCAATAACTAAAACCCCACTAAGAATTACAACCAACAATAAACCCATGTCACACCCTGGCATGACCAACTAATTAACTAAAACAAAAAATACCAAGACCAAGGCGTGACAGAACCCCCCAAGGTGCTGACTCCCCCGAACGCACCCTCAAACCATAGGGAGTGTCCGGGTGGGCGTCTGTCCATGGTGGCGGTTCCGCTCTGGACGTGGACCCCACTCCATAAATGTCATAGTTCCTCCCCTTCGTCCTGATGATCCACTGCCGCACCATGGCCGAATAGTCCTCACCCAGAACCCCACTGAACTGAGGAGCAGCTTGTGACTGAGGGGCAGCTCGGGACTGGGGCAGCTCGGGACTGAGGGGCAGCTCGGGACTGAGGGGCAGCTCGGGACTGAGGGGCAGCTCGGGACTGAGGGGCAGCTCGGGACTGAGAGGAAGCCCAGTACTGAGAAGAAGCACAGTACTGAGATGAAGCCCAGCCAGGCAGTTGGATCCGCAGATCCGGCTGACTGGCGGATCTGGAAGAGTCTGGTTGACTAGCAGATCTGGAAGAGTCTGGTTGACTGGCAGATCTGGCTGAAGAGGAAGAGTCTGGCTGAATGGCAGATCTGGAAGAGTCTGCTGAATGGCAGATCTGGAAGAATCTGGCTGACTGGCAGATCTGGAACAGTCTGGCTGACTGGCAGATCTGGAAGAGTCTGGCTGACTGGCAGATCTGGAAGAGTCTGGCTGACTGGCAGATCTGGAACAGACTGGCTGACTGGCAGATCTGGAAGAGTCTGGCTGACTGGCAGATCTGGAAGAGTCTGGCCGACTGGCAGATCTGGAAGAGTCTGGCTGACTGGCAGATCTGGAAGAGTCTGGCTGTCTGGCAGATCTGGAAGAGTCTGGCTGACTGGCAGATCTGGAAGAGTCTGGCTGACTGGCAGATCTGGAAGAGTCTGGCTGACTGGCAGATCTGAAGAGTCTGGCTGACTGGGCAGATCTGGAAGAGTCTGGCTGACTGGCAGATCTGGAAGAGTCTGGCTGACTGGAAGATCTGGAAGAGTCTGGCTGTCTGGCAGATCTGGAAGAGTCTGGGCTGTCTGGTAAGATCTGGAAGAGTCTGGCTGTCTGGCAGATCTGGAAGAGTCTGGCTGACTGGCAGATCTGGAAGAGTCTGGCTGACTGGCAGATCTGGAAGAGTCTACTGACTGGCAGATCCTGGCAGACTGACGGCTCTGGCTGCTCCATGTTGACTGGCGGCTCTGGCTGCTCCATGCTGACTGGCGGCTCTGGCGGCTTCTGCAGACTGACAGCTCTGACTGTTCCATGCAGACTGGCAACTTCAGACTGGCAGCTGCAGACTGGCAGCTCTGGCTGCAGCTCTAGCTGCATGACTGGCAGCTCTGGCTGCTCCATGCAGACTGGCAGCTCCTTGCAGACTGCTCCATGCAGACCAGCAGCTCAGGCTGCTCCAAACAGGCAGGAGGCTCCTGCAGTGCTGGAGAGGAGAAAGGCCCGACAGGGCAGGAGAGGCGAGGCGCACTGTAGGCCTGATGCGTGGTGCTGGCACTGGTGGTATTGGGCCGAGGACATGCACAGGAAGCCTAGTGCGGGGAGCTGCTACCGGAGGGCTGGGGTGTGGAGGTGGTACTGGATAGACCGGACCGTGCAGGCGCACTGGAGCTCTTGAGCACCGAGCCTGCCCAACCTTACCTGGTTGAATACTCGGTTGCCCTGCCAGTGCTGCGAGGTGGAATAGCCCGCACTGGGCTATGTAGGCGAACCGGAAACACTGAGCGCAAGGCTGGTACCATGTAAGCCGGCCCAAGGAGACGACTGGGGACCAGATGCGTAGAGCCGGCTTCATGGCATTTGGCTCGACGCTCAATCTAGCCTGGCCGATACGCAGAGCTGAAATATACCGCACCGGGCTGTATGCACCCGCACTGGGGACACCGCGCACCACTGCATAACACGGTGCCTGCCCGGTCTCTCTAGCCCCCGGTAAGCACAGGGTGTTTCCTACCTGGCGTAGCCATACTCCCTGATAGCCCCCCAATAAATTTTTGGAGCTGATTCCCGGGCTTCCATCCACGTCGCCGTGCTGCCTCCTATACCAGCGCTCTCCGCTTTAGCCGCTCTAGTTCCTCCTTGTGGGGCGGCGATATTCACCAGGCTGAGCCCAGGGTCCTTTTTCCTGTCCAGTCTCCTCCTCCCATGTCCAATTCCTCCAAAATGGTGTAGCCTCTCCCACTGAAGCTGCTTCTGTTGCCTCTCGTGTAGCTCCTGGCTGTTAACACGCTGCTCTGTCCAGGTGGTGATTCTGTAACGGGCATTCTCGTTTGTCAAAGAGAGTCGGACCGAAATGCAGCGTGTTGGTTACTCATGTTTTTAATAGAACAAATGACGATACATGAAATAACAAACAACAAACGGAACGTGAAAAACCTATACAGCCTGTCTGGTGAACACTAACACAGAGACAGGAACAATCACCTACGAAATACAAAGTGAAACCCAGGCTACCTAAATACACGGTGTTCCCAATCAGAGACAACGAGAATCACCTGACTCTGATTGAGAACCGCCTCAGGCAGCCAAACCTATGCAACACACACCCCTAATCAGCCACAATCCCAATAACTAAAAACCACACTAAGAATTACAACAAACAATAAACCCATGTCACACCCTGGCCTGACCAACTAATTAACTAAAACACAAAAATACTAAGACTACAAGGCGTGACACCTGCATCTTATTCTGCCGCTTTACTGATAACGAGTTATATGAAGAAGGCGATTGTCAGGATTTGCCAGGGTTGTTCCGGGGTTTTGGTCACTAGATGCCCCCATTGTGCTTTTTGACCTTATGTTTTTTCCTTGTTCTATTTTATTTGCACCTGTGCCTGTTTTTCCTGATTGTATTAAACCCTTTAGTTTCTCAGTTCTGTGCTCTGTGTTTGTATGTTAGCACCCAGCCCTAGTGTTCTGTGTATTCTTGCCGATTCCGTGGATGCTCTTGTGGAATTCTGTTTTTGTTTTTGAGTATCTCTTGGAGGCTTTTTTGTGCTATTCCTACCACCTTTTGGATTTGCCATTTTTGTATTGAAGGACTTCTACTTTTACTTTATTAAATACACCGTCTTAAGTACTGCTGTGTCTGCCTCATCTTCTGGGTTCTGCTGACTATTCGTGGCTCAGTTGGTTAAGTGACTGTTTCTCACACGGAGACCCAGGTTTGTAACCGGGTCCTGACAGAAACACAGAGCCAAAATGAACCCAGAGGCAGCCAGTTCCCAGGACCTTTTTGCCATGCTGTCCCACCACCAGGAGACTGGTCCAACGCCACGAAGCCGCCTGGTTCAGCAAGAGGCCTTAATGGCTAGACATTCTCATCTTCTGTCGGAGATGCTGACTTCCATTAAGCAAATATCTGATCGTCTTACCCCGGCAACAGTTCCTGTCCCAGTACCAGATTCACATACCCATGGCAGTTAACCCCTGGCTGAACCTCGCCTTCCACCTCCCCAACGGTTCTCAGGTGATCCAAGTGCTTGTAAAGGGTTTCTCACCCAATGTTCTCTCTCCTTTGAGCTACAACCCTCGTCGTTTCCCACCGACCGGTCTAAGATCGCTTATATCATCACCCTGCTGTCGGAAAAAGCCCTGGCCTGGGCTACTGCTGTGTGGGATGCCCATAGTTCCTGCTGTGCCAGCTACTCTGCCTTTGCTGAGGAATTCAAACGAGTGTTTCAAGGCCCAAGCAGTGGTTCTGACTCAGCCAAACAGCTCCTGACTCTCCACCAAGGTTGGCGCAGCGTGACGGACTATGCCATCCAGTTCCGCACGGTGGCAGCAGCAAGTGGCTGGAACAACGAGGCGCTCACGGTGTGCTTTCTGAAAGGCCTTTCCGACACTATCCAAGATGAACTGGCCACTCGGGAACCACCGGACAATCTCGAGTCCCTGATCAAGTTGGCCTCACGCATTGACCAGCGTCTGAGAGAGAGAACTCAACCGTAGACCTCTAGCCCCTATCAGTCCCAGCTCCGAGTCCCCACCTTTATCCTCGCTGGCTCCATCGGAACCCATGCAGATTGGACGCATCTCCCAGGCTGAGAGAGACCGCCGGATGAGGGAGCGACGCTGTCTATATTGCGGCAAACCGGGCCATTTCCGTTCCACGTGTCCCGGGCTCCAGGGAAACGCTCTGTCCCGTACAGACCGGGGGAACTGTAACGGGAAACATAACCTCCTCCCATCCGTCCAACTCCCGTCTGCTCATTCCAGTCACCCTCTCCTGGGACAACCACAAGCTTCACCTTCAAGCCTTGGTAGACTCTGGAGCCGCAGGTAACTTCATGGATGGTGTCTGGGCGAAGGAGAATGGCGTTCCCTCTGAACCTCTAAGTGAACCCATGAGGGTCACTACATTGGATGGAAGCCCTTTGGGATCTGGACTTGTCACTCATGTCACTACCTCCTTGCGACTTTCAGTTTCACAACACCAGGAATTGATGAACTTTCATTTGATCTCCTGTTCCGAGTTCCCTCTCGTCCTTGGATACCCCTGGCTTCACAGCCATAACCCTCACATCGACTGGTCTGTGGGCACTATCAAGCAGTGGGGTCCTACGTGCCAAGCTACTTGTATTTTCCAGAATTCCCCGAGTTCTACTCCCGAGTCTTTAGAATCCATCGACCTGACCCGAGTTCCCGAGTGTTACCATGACCTCAAACTGGTGTTTAGCAAACAGAGGGCCACCATGCTACCACCCCATAGACCTTACGATTGCCCCATCGACCTGTTTCCGGGCACTTGCCCCCCAGGGGTCGGATCTTTTCCCTATCTCCACCCGAACGAGCTGCTATGGATACCTACATCAAGGACGCTCTGGAAGCAGGCCTCATGCGTCCATCCACCTCCCCGAGCGGGAGCAGGGTTTTTCTTTGTGGCCAAGAAAGACGGTGGATTACGTCCTTGCATCGACTACCGGGGACTCAATGCCATAACCGTCCGTAACCGTTACCCGCTACCCCTTATGGCCACAGCCTTCGAGCTGCTCCAGGAAGCAGTTGTTTTCACTAAGCTTGACCTGCGGAACGCATACCATCTTGTGCGGATCAGACCTGGTGACGAGTGGAAGACCGCTTTCAACACGCCTACTGGTCACTATGAATACTTGGTGATGCCCTTCGGCCTGACCAACGCCCCAGCGGTGTTCCAAGCGCTCATAAACGATGTGCTTAGGGATATGCTTAACATATTTGTGTTCGTTTACTTGGATGACATCCTCATCTTTTCGAGCTCCTTCAAGAACACACTAAGCATGTCAGACAAGTACTCAAACGCCTCCTGGACAGCCATCTGTACGTTAAGCCGGAAAAATGTGAATTCCATTCATCCCGAGTACAATTCCTGGGATTTGTAGTGGAACCCGGTCGAGTCCAAATGGACCCCAGGAAGGTAGGGGCGGTAGCGGATTGGCCCACCCCCAAATCCGTTAAGGAAGTTCAGCGTTTCCTGGGCTTCACAAACTTTTACCGCAAGTTCATCAAGAACTTCAGCTTGAGTGGCAGCCCCTCTCTCAGCTTTAACCAAGGGTGGCAATGCAAGGTTTTTGTGGGGAAGAGAAGCTGAGACGGCCTTCCAAGGACTCAAGCAGCGCGTTCTCTCTGCTCCCATCCTGATACTACCGACTACGGATGAACCATTTGTGGTGGAGGTAGACGCATCAGAGGTTGGTGTTGGAGCTGTCCTGTCTCAGAGGGGTGAAGACAAGAAGCTTCATCCGTGCGCTTTCTTCTCACACCGGCTTACCCCGACTGAGAGGAACTACGATGTGGGGGATCGTGAACTCCTAGCGGTTAAGATGGCATTGAAGGAATGGAGACACTGGCTCGAGGGGCTTCTCACCCGTTTCAAGTGCTTACGGACCACAAAAATCTGGAGTATATCCAGCAGGCGAAGCGGTTGAACTCTAGACAAGCTAGATGGTCTCTTTTCTTCAATCGATTCCAGTTTATCCTCACCTATCGGCCCGGGTCGAAGAATCTCAAACCGGATGCCCTGTCCCGAGTCTACGCTCCTGCCATTCGAGATGACACGGACATGCCTGTCCTTCCTGCTGCTAAGATTGTGGCTCCGATCTCGTGGCAAGTTGAGGATACCGTGAGACGTGCTCAAGCTAGCGAACCGGACCCGAAAGGAGGTCCTGCCAATCGGTTGTTTGTCCCCAAGGCAGTGAGGACTCAGGTCCTTCTGTGGGGGCACTCCTCTCGCCTCACCTGTCATCCGGGCGTAGGTCGCACCTTGGAGTTCATCCAGCGTAAGTTCTGGTGGCCTACCATAAGAGAAGACGTTGCCACTTTCGTCAATGCCTGTCCCGTGTGCTGCCAGGGCAAATCTTCTCACCTCCGCCCTCAAGGACTCCTTCACCCTTTACCTGTTCCCCACAGACCCTGGTCCCATATCTCATTGGACTTTATTACTGGACTTCCTCCATCCCATGGCAATACTACTATCCTAGTCATAATCGACAGGTTTTCAAAGGCGGCCAGGTTCGTCCCTCTGACTAAGTTACCTTCTGCCAAGGAAACGGCTGAGTTGGTAATTAATCATGTGTTCCGAGTCTTCGGCATTCCTCAAGATATGGTTTCTGACAGAGGTCCCCAGTTCGCCTCAAGGTTTTGGAAGGCCTTCTGCCAACTCATGGGGGCTTCTGCCAGTCTATCTTCCAGGGTACCATCCGGAGTCCAACGGCCAAACAGAGAGGATGAATCAAGAGCTGGAAACCACCCTCCGATGTATGACTCGTGACAACCCGTCCACATGGTCATCCTTTATTGTTTGGGCCGAATACGCGCACAACACCTTGCGCTCCTCCTCCACTGGTATGTCCCCTTACGAGTGTCAGTTTGGCTATGCTCCTCCATTGTTCCCGGACCAGGAGGCAGAAGTCAGAGTGCCTTCAGCCTTGAAGTTCGTCAGACGCTGTCGGCTTATGTGGAGGAAGACCCGTCTTAATCTTATGCGTTCCTCACAGAGGTACCAACAACAAGCCAACAGACGTCGCCGTCCCGGGCCTACCCTGCGCCCCGGCCAGAGAGTCTGGCTCTCCACAAGAGACTTACCTCTACGGGTGGAGTCTCGCAAGCTGTCCCAAAAATACATCGGTCCCTTCAAGGTTGCCAGGAGAGTTAACCCAGTTTCTTATCGCCTACACTTACCCAGATCCCTTAAGATTAATCCCACATTTCACATTTCATTGTTAAAACCTGTTGTTTTCTCCCCTTGTCCCGGCAGACAGACCTCCCCCTCCGCCTCGTGTCATTGGAGGCCAGCCGGCTTATACCGTCCATCGGATACTGGATTCCCGCCGGGTGCAGCGGTCCTGGCAGTATCTGGTGGACTGGGAAGGCTACGGTCCCGAGGAGCGCTCCTGGGTTCCTGCCAAAGACATCCTGGACCCTGACCTCATTCGTCAGTTCAGGGCCCTCCACCCTGAGAGAGCTGGTAGGAACGTCAGGAGCCGTTCCTAGGGGGGATTCTGTCAGGATTTGGCCAGGGTTGTTCCGGGTTTTGGTCACTAGATGCCCCCATTGTGCTTTTTGACCTTATGTTTTTCCCTTGTTCCCCATTATTATTTGCACCTGTGCCTCGTTTCCCCTGATTGTATTTAAACCCTTAGTTTCCCTCAGTTCTGTGCTCTGTGTTTGTATGTTAGCACCCAGCCCTAGTGTTCTGTGTATTCTTGTCGATTCCGGTGGATGCTCTTGTGGAATTCTGTTTTTGTTTTTGAGTATCTCTTGAGGCTTTTTTTGTGCTATTCCTACCACCTTTTGGATTTGCCATTTTTGTATTGAAGGACTTCTCCTTTTTACTTTATTAAATACACCGTCTTAAGTACTGCTGTGTCTGCCTCATCTTCTGGGTTCTGCTGACTATTCGTGGCTCAGTTGGTTAAGTGACTGTTTCTCACTCCGGAGACCCAGGTTCGTAACCGGGTCCTGACAG
>NW_027014481.1:0-13438 GCF_036934945.1 Oncorhynchus masou masou | reverse complement strand
CATGCACACACACAAACAACATGCACACACGCAAACAACATGCACACACGCAAACAACATGCACACACACAAACAACATGCACACACACACAAACAACATATACACACACACAAACAACATGCACACACACGAACAACATGCACACACACGAACAACATGCACACACACAAACAACATGCACACACACACAAACAACATGCACACACACACAAACAACATGCACACACACAAACAACATGCACACACACAAACAACATGCACACACACAAACAACATGCACACACAAACAACATGCACACACACACACACAAAAACAACTTGCACACACACAAACAACATGCACACACACACAAACAACATGCACACACACACAAACAACATGCACACACACAAACAACATGCACACACACAAACAACATGCACACACACAAACAACATGCACACACAAACAACATGCACACACACACACAAAAACAACTTGCACACACACAAACAACATGCACACACACACAAACAACATGCACACACACACAAACAACATGCACACACACACAAACAACATGCACACACACGAACAACATGCACACACACGAACAACATGCACACACACAAACAACATGCACACACAAACAACATGCACACACACACAAACAACATGCACACACACAAACAACATGCACACACACAAACAACATGCACACACACAAACAACATGCACACACAAACAACATGCACACACACACACACAAAAACAACTTGCACACACACAAACAACATGCACACACACACAAACAACATGCACACACACAAACAACATGCACACACACAAACAACATGCACACACACAAACAACATGCACACACAAACAACATGCACACACACACACAAAAAAACAACTTGCACACACACAAACAACATGCACACACACACAAACAACATGCACACACACACAAACAACATGCACACACACAAACAACATGCACACAAACAAACAACATGCACACACACACAAACAACATGCACACACACAAACAACATGCACACACACACACACACACACACACACACGAACAACACACACACACACACACAAACAACACACACACCCACAAACTACTTTGCACACACACAAACAACACACACACACACACAACACACACACACAAACAACACACACACACACACACACACACACACACACACACACACACACACACACACACACACACACACACACACACACACACACAATGAAACAAACCAGAGAGAAGAGCTACGGCATACCCAGAAGCACGTGACTGTAAATGATCTGTTACACAACGCTTAATGGCAGCTAGAACAACTCAGGGTCAGCCTTTATTAAGACTTGGCCCACATAGAAATCCACTCCATATGGATAACTCATTGTCAATGTACTCAAAAAGGCCTTAACTCAGACTGGTGTCAAGAGAGAGCGAGACACACAAGCAGATACACGCGCACACACACACACACACACACACACACACACACACACACACACACACAACACACACACACATACTGGCAGGCATCATAGACAGACGTGGCTGTCGGAATTCTGAAGAGTGGGACGTTAGACATTTTTGAAAAAAGAGGAAGAGGTAAGGAGGAGAGGAGGAGAATAAGAGCAGTGTCCA
Source organism: Oncorhynchus masou masou (assembly GCF_036934945.1). Lineage (NCBI taxonomy): Eukaryota > Metazoa > Chordata > Actinopteri > Salmoniformes > Salmonidae > Oncorhynchus > Oncorhynchus masou. The sequence continues at coordinate 11,779 of NW_027014481.1, read as the reverse complement.
GCAATGCTCTGAAATAATGTGGGAGCCAGAGCTGTCTGAAATAACGAGGGAGCCAGAGCTGTCTGAAATAATGAGGGAGCCAGAGCTGTCTGAAATAGTGATGGAGCCAGAGCTGTCTGAAATAATGAGGGAGCCAGAGCTGTCTGAAATAACGAGGGAGCCAGAGATGTCTGAAATAACGAGGGAGCCAGAGATGTCTGAAATAACGAGTGAGCCAGAGATGTCTGAAATAACGAGGGAGCCAGAGCTGTCTGAAATAATGAGGGAGCCAGAGTTGTCTGAAATAATGAGGGAGCCAGAGATGTCTGAAATAACGAGAGAGACAGAGCTGTCTGAAATAATGAGGAGCGTAAGAGCTGTCTGAAATAACGAGGGAGCAAGATATGTATGAAATAACGAGGAGCCAGAGCTGTCATAAATAACGAGGGACTGTGGCTTCATGGACAGGTTAGCATTTTCATGGGTAGAAAAAGGAGGAAATGAGAAATCGAAGGAAAGAATCATTGAGAGAGGAGGAGCATGGCAACATGGGGGAGACAAAGGGAAAAAGAAGGGAAGGAGAAAAAGGGAAACGACTTACATAGGAAAGAGAGAAATGGCAAAGCTTCTCAGTGGATTCCAAGCAAATCAAATCCCTTTTTATTTGTCTCACGCGCCCGAATACAACAGTGAAATGCTTACTTACAAGCGCTTAAACAACAATGCAGTTTTAAGAAAAATATGAGTTAAATAAAGAAATAGATAAGTATAAAATAAGAAATAAAAGTAACAAATAATTAAAGAGCAGCAGTAAAATAACGAGGCTATATACAGGGGGACTGATACAGAGTCAATGTGCGAGGGCACTGGTAAGTTGAGGTAATTGAGGTAATATGTACATTTAGGTTGAGTTAAAGTGACTATGCATAGATAATAAATAGAGAATAGCAGCAGTGTAAAAGAGGAGGGGACAAAGCAAATAGATTAGGTAGCCATTTGATTAGATGTTCAGGAGTCTTATGACTTGGGAGGTAGAAGATGTTGAGAAGCCTTTTGGACCTAGACTTGGCGCTCTGGTACCACTTGCCGTGTGGTAGCATCTGCTTCATCTGACCACTGTTTTATTGACAGAGTCACTGGTTCTTGGAGCATTAGCGTGTAAGCAGGAAACAGGAGGAAAGAATTATGGTCAGATTTGCCAAATGGAGGGCGAGGGAGAGCTTTGTATGCGTCTCTGTTTGAGGAGTAAATGTGGTCTATAGTTTTTTCCCTCAGTTGCACATTTAACATGCTAGAAGAAATTACAGTTGAAGTCGGAAGTTTACATACACTTAGGTTGAAGTCATTAAAACTCGTTATTCAGCCACTCCACAAATTTCTTGTTAACAAACTATATTTTTGGCGAGTAGGTTAGGAACTCTACTTTTTGCATGACACAATACATTTTTCAGAAAAAAGTCTGGTTCATTCTTGGGAGCAATTTCCAAACACATGAAGGTACCACGTTCATCTGTACAAAGAATAGTATGTAAGTATAAACACCATGGGACCAAATCAAGCCCAGAACAACAGCAAAGGACCTTGTGAAGAGGAAACACGTACAAAAGTATCTATATCTATGGTAAAACAAGTTCTATATTGACTTAACCTGAAAGGCCGCTCAGCAAGGAAGAAGCCACTGCTACAAAATCGGCATAAAAAAAGCCAGACTAAGGTTTGCAACTGCACATGGGGACAAAGATCGTACTTTTTGGAGAAATATCCTCTGGTCTGATGAAACAAAAAAATAACTGTTTGGCCATAATGACCATCATTATGTTTGGAGGAACAAGGGTTAGGCTTGCAAGCCGAAGAACCCCTTCCCAACCGTAAAGAATTGGGGTGGCAGCATCATGTTGTGGGGGTGCTTTGCTGCAGGAGGAGCAGGTGCACGTCACAAAATAGATGGCTTCATGAGGAAGGAAAATTATGTAGATACATTGAAGCAACATCTCAAGACATCAGTCAGGAAGTTATACAGTGCCTTGCGAAAGTATTCGGCCCCCTTGAACTTTGCGACCTTTTGCCACATTTCAGGCTTCAAACATAAAGATATAAAACTGTATTTTTTGCACGCCCAATTTTTCAGTTTTCGATTTGTTAAAAAAGTTTGAAATATCCAATAAATGTCGTTCTACTTCATGATTGTGTCCCACTTGTTGTTGATTCTTCACAGAAAAATACAGTTTTATATCTTTATGTTTGAAGCCTGAAATGTGGCAAAAGGTCGCAAAGTTCAAGGGGGCCGAATACTTTCGCAAGGCACTGTAGCTAGGTCGCAAATGGGTCTTCCAAATGGACAATGACGCCAAGCATACTTCCAAAGTTTTGGCAAAATGGCTTAAGGACAACAACGTCAAGGTGTTGGAGTGGCCATCACAAAGCCCTGACCTCAATCCTATAGAAAATGTCTGGGCAGAACTTTAAAAGCATGTGCGAGCAAGGAGGCCGTATAAACCCGACTCAGTTCAACAGCTCTGTCATGAGGAATGGGCCAAAATTCACCAAACTTATTCTGGGAAGCTTGTGGAAGGCTACCCAAAATGTTTGATACAAGTGAAACAATGTAAAGGCAATGCTACCAAATACTATTTGAGTGTTTTTACTCTTCTGACCCACTGCGAATGTGATGAAAGAAATAACATCTGAAAAAAGTAATTCTCTCTACTATTATTCTGACATTTCACATTCTTAAAATAAAGTGGTGATCCTAGCTGACCTAAGACAAGGCATGTTTACTCTGATTAAATGTCCGGAATTGTCAAAAACTGAGTTTAAATGTATTTGGCTCAGGTGTATGTAAACTTCTGACCTAAACTGTAGGTACAACGGATTTAAGTTTCCCTGCATTAAAGTCCCCGGCCACTAGGAGCGCGCCTCTGGATTAACGTTTTTTCTGTTTGCTTATGGCCGTATACAGCTCATTGAGTGCAGTCTTAGTGCCAGTATCGGTTTGAGGTGGTAAATAGACAGCTATGAAGAATATTTATGAAAACTCTCTAGGTAAATAGTGTGGTCTTCAGCTTATCATGAGATACTCTACCTCAGGTGAGCAAAACCTTTAGACTTCCTTAGATATTGTGCACCAGCTGTTGTTTACAAGTATAGAAAGACTGCCACCCCTTGTCTTACCAGAGGCTTCTGTTCTGCAACTACAGTGTATAACCCGCCAGCTGTATATTATTAATGGCGTTGTTTAGCCACGACTGTGAAAAATAAGATATTACAGTTTTAATGTCCCTTTGGTAGGATATACATGCTTGTAGTTTGTCCATTTTATTATCCAATGATTACACGTTGGTTCATAGGGCCGATGGTAAAGGCAGATTCTCTACTCGCCACGGGATCCGTACCATGCACCACAACATTCGTCCCTGATATCTCTGTCTTTGTCTCCTGCGAATGATGGGGATGAGGGCCTTGTCGGGTGACTGGACTTAAAGAAAAATGTGTCTTTCAATATGAGGTGAGTAATCGCTGTCCTGATTCTAGAAGCTCTTTTAGGTCATAAGAGACAGTGGCAGAAAAATTATGTACAATATAACACACACAACAGCACAATTGGTTAGGAGACTGTAAAACGGCAGCCATTCGCTCTGGCGCCATCATAGATCCATCAAAGGCAGCAACACTTCCTCTGTGATGTGGGATTCCAGGCAGCAACACTTCCTCTGTGATGTGGGATTCCAGGCAGCAACACTTCCTCTGTGATGTGGGATTCCAGGCAGCAAAACTTCCTCCGTTATGAGTGATTCCAGGCAGCAACACTTCCTCTGTGATGTGGGATTCCAGGCTGCAAAACTTCCTCTGTGATGTGGGATTCCAGGCAGCAAAACTTCCTCCGTTATGAGTGATTCCAGGCAGCAACACTTCCTCTGTGAGTTGGGATTCCAGGCAGCAACACTTCCTCTGTGATGTGGGTCAAAGCTCCCTTTTTTATTTTTTATTTTACCTTTATTTTACTAGGCAAGTCAGTTAAGAACAAATTCTTATTTTCAATGACGGCCTAGGAACAGTGGGTTAACTGCCTGTTCAGGGGCAGAACGACAGAACGACAGATTTTGTACCTTGTCAGCTCGGGGATTTGACCTTGCAACCTTTCGGTTACTAGTCCAATGCTCTAACCACTAGTCCTACAGTGTTGAGAGTCATACTAAGATCTAATGCTCACAGACATTTAGAAAAACAAGTTTAATGTATCTTAAAATAGACCACAATAGAGCAGAATCAATGTAGGTTACTGTCACTGAAAAAACACCTGATGGGTAACTTTCACTGTAAAAACACCTGATGGGTTACTGTCACTGTGAAGGCCACATGATGGGTTACTGTCACTGTGAATACTATACAAGCCACATGATGGGTTACTGTAACTGTGAATACTATAAAGTCCACATGATGGGTTCCTGTCACTGTGAAGACTATACAAGCCCACATGATGGGTTACTGTAACTGTGAATACTATAAAGTCCACATGATGGGTTCCTCTCACTGTGAAGACTATACAAGCCCACATGATGGGTTACTGTAACTGTGAATACTATAAAGTCCACATGATGGGTTCCTGTCACTGTGAATACTATACAAGCCCACATGATGGGTTACTGTAACTGTGAATACTATAAAGTCCACATGATGGGTTCCTGTCACTGTGAATACTATACAAGCCCACATGATGGGTTACTGTAACTGTGAATACTATAAAGTCCACATGATGGGTTACTGTAACTGTGAATACTATACAAGACACATGATGGGTTACTGTCACAGTGAAGACCACATGATGGGTTACTGTCACTGTGAATACTATACAAGCCACATGATGGGTTACTGTAACTGTGAATACTATAAAGTCCACATGATGGGTTCCTGTCACTGTGAAGACTATACAAGCCCACATGATGGGTTACTGTAACTGTGAATACTATACAAGACACATGATGGGTTACTGTCACAGTGAAGACCACATGATGGGTTACTGTCACTGTGAAGGCCTCCTGATGGGTTACTGTAACTGTGAAAACCACATGATGGGTTACTGTTACTGTGAAGGCCACATGATGGGTTACTGTCACTGTGAATACTATACAAGCCACATGATAGGTTACTGTAACTGTGAATACTATAAAGTCCACATTATGGGTTACTGTAACTGTGAATACTACACAAGCCACATGATGGGCTACTGTCACTGTGAATACTATAAAGTCCACATGATGGGTTACTGTAACTAGCAAGAGAGCAGGACAGAGAAAGACAGAAAGAGCAAAAAATAGCTGAAGAAAGAGAGACATATAGCCCAAAGAATAGAAAACAAATTGTCCCAAGCCAAAGAGCTGCAAAACCTGGACCCATACAAATCAGCTGGGCTAGACAATCTGGACCCTCTCTTTCTAAAACAATCCGCCGCCATTGTTGCAACCCCTATTACCAGCCTGTTCAACCTCTCTTTCGTAACGTCCGAGATCCCTAAAGATTGGAAAGCTGCCGAGGTCATCCCCCTCTTCAAAGGGGGTGACACTCTAGACCCAAACTGTTATAGACCTATATCCATCCTGCCCTGCCTTTCTAAAGTCGTCAAAAGCCAAGTTAATAAACAGATCATTGACCATTTCGTAGCCCACCGTACCTTCTCCACTGTGCAATCCGGTTTGCTGGTCCGAGCTGGTCGCGGGTGCACCTCAGCCACGCTCAAGGTACAAACAACATAATAACTGCCATCGATAAAAGACAGTACTGTGCAGCCGTCTTCATCGAGCTGGCCAAGGTTTTCGACTCTGTCATTCACCAAATTCTTATTGGCAGACTCAACAGCCTTGTTTTCTCAAATGACTGCTTCGCCTGGTTCACCAACTACTTTGCCGACAGAGTTGAGTGTGTCAAATCGGAAGGCCTGTTTTCCGGACCTCTGGCAGTCTCTGGGGGTAAAACAGGGTTCAAGATTATTTTCTCTGTATATATCAATGATGTCTCTCTTGCTGCGGGTGATTCCCTGATCCACCTCTACACAGACAACACAATTCTGTATATATCTGACCCTTCTTTGGACACTAACCTCCAAATGAGCTTCAATACCATACAACACTCCTTCCTTGGCCTCCAACTGCCTTTAAACGCTGGTAAAATCAAATGCATGCTTTTCAACTGTTCGCTGCCCGCACCGCCCGACCACTAACCTGGTCAGTTCTGAGGTTCTGACCTAGAATATGTGGACAACTTCAATTACCTTGGTGTCTGGCAAGATTGTAAACTCTCCTTCCAGACTCATATTAAACATCTCCAATCCAAAATCAAATCTAGAATTGGCATTCTATTTCGCAACAAAGACTCCTTCACTCACACTGCCAAACTTACCCTAGTAAAACTGACTATCCTACCGATCCTCGACTTCGGTGATGTCATCTACAAAATAGCTTCCAATACTCTACTCAGCAAACTGGATGCAGTCTATCACAGTGCCATCCATTTTGTTACCAAAGCCCCTTATACCACCCACCACTGCGACATGTACTCTAGTTGGCTGGCCCTTGCTACATATTCGTTGACAGACCCACTGGCTCCAGGTCATCTATAAGTCTATGTCAGGTAAAGCTCCGCCTTATCTCAGCTCACTGGTCATGATAACAACACCCACCCTAGCACCCGCTCCAGCAGATATATATAGCTCAGTGGTCATCCCCAAAGCCAACACCTCCTTCAGCTGCCTTTCCTTCCAGTTCTCTGCTGCCAATGACTGGCACGAATTGCAAAAATCGCTGAAGCTGGAGCCTTATATTTCCCTCACTAACTTTAAACATCAGCTGTCTGAGCAGATAACCGATCGCTGCAGCTGTACGTAGCCCATCTGTAAATAACCCATCCAATCTGCTTACCTCATCTCCATTTTGTTTTTATTGACTTTTCTGCTCTTTTGCACACCAGTTTCTTTACTTGCACATCATCATCTGCTCATTTATCACTCAGTGTTAATCTGCTAAATTGTAATTACTTCGCTACTATAGCCTATTTATTGCCTACCTCCTCACGCCATTTGCACACAATGTATATAGACTTTATTTTTTTCAATTGTGTTTTTGACTGTATGCTTGTTTATTCCATGTGTTACTCTGTGTTGTTGTTCATGTCACACTGCTTTGCTTTGCCCTATCTTGGCCAGGTCGCAGTTCTAAATGAGAACTTTCTTAACTAGCCTACCTGGTTAAATAAAGGTGAAAAAATATATATATATATATATATATATATATATATTTTACTGCTAATACAACCAGTGGGACCCTGTCTGGTGCTAGACTTAATCCTGTTGATACAACCAGCAGGACCCTGTCTGGTGCAAGTCTTAATCCTGTTGATGTCTGTGCTGTGTGTGTGTCTGTGTCTATGTGTTTGTTTGTGTGTCTGTGTCTGTGTGTGTGTCTGTGAATATGTCTGTGTGTGAGTACGTTTGTGTTTGTCTGTCTGTGTGTTTGTGTCTGTTTGCGTGTGTGTGTTTTTACATGTGTGTGTCTGTGTGTTTGTGTGTATGTCTGGTTGTGTGTCTGTGTGTGTGTCTGTGTGTTTTTGTGTCTGTGTGCGTGTGTATGTCTGTGTGTGTGTCCGTGTGTGTGCGTGCGTGCATGCATCTGTCTGTGTGTCTGTCTGTGTGTCTGTCTGTGTGTCTGTGTGTCTGTATGTGTGTCTGTCTGTGTGTCTGTCTGTCTGTCTGTGATAGTCTTCAGATCTCATTCCACGGAAGACATTTGAACAGCGTTTAACAGTGAACGGGGAACCACAGACCAACTCCTACTTTATTTGTTTTCCTTTCGGAGCGTTTGCCATTTTGCTCCATTATGAAATATGAAATTGGCACCTTGCTCAACATAAGGTTATAAGGTACAGTACATTACCAAATGTATGTGGACACCTGTGGTCAAACATCTCATTCCAAACTCATGGGCAATAATATAGAGTTGGCCCCCCTTATTTTGCTATAACAGCCTCCACTCTGCTGGGAAGGCATTCCACCAGATGTTGGAACATTGCTGTGGGGACTTGCTTCCAAACATGAAGGGCATATTTTGGCATTTGCTGTATGAATTAAAAACCGCAGTCCCGGTAAATTCCACCAGACGGCAAATGGAATCTTATTGCAAATGTACAAAACATCACCAATCATGACATGGCCATTTATCCTAAACGGAAAAGACTTTGAAGACGAAACTTGGTGAGCATAGGTTTGAACTAATGAGCTGTTAGCCCCGAAAAAGATGGTGTTGAGGCCTCAGCGCTTTTTGAGTTAAGGTCACGGTCGTCGTATGAAGGAGAGGACCAAAGCGCAGTGTGGTAAGTGTTCATCTTGATTTTTAATACGAATAGTGAAACACTGAAACAAAAAACAATAAAACGACAAACAAACAGTCCTGAACGGTGAAATAAAACACAGAACAGAAAATAAACACTCATGAAACACAAGTGGGGATAGGCTACCTAAGTATGATTCTCAATAAGACAACTAACAACACCTGCCTCTGATTGAGAACCATACCATACCAGGCCAAACGCAAACACAACATAGAAAATGGAACATAGACAACCCACCCAACTCACACCCTGACCATACTAAAACAAAGGCATAAATAAAAGAACTAAGGTCAGAACGTGACACCTACGGTGTAAGGAAAAAAAGAACCAGCCATTTATCTATCGTAATTTAAGAGAAATCGTAGAGTGTACAATTGGTGATGTTCAAAGAAATGTTTTTTTTTTAAGTTACAGATCCAGTTGCAGTATGTTCAGACAAACCCGTTAAGGTGGGTTTCGGGACTCTGTGATTTTCTGAAATAACACTCAATCATTCAACCATCTGTAAATAAATCAGTTCTTAACATAAAGACATAAAACTCACAATTCTGTAAGAGCTTACCCCAAGGAGGATATGTGTTCACTTTCAGCTTCCTGTGTCAACCGTAAGTGGCATCAATTGGGGTCATGGAGGCTGTTTTGAAGTGTTAAAAAGGTCAGATCTTTCCAAAACTAAATATGTGTGATTAGGCAATCCTCATGAACTGTAAGTCAGTAATTTCCCCCAACAGATGTCAAAGAAAAGCTCTCTCTCTCTCTCTCTCACACACACACACACACACACACACACACACACACACACACACACACACACACACACACACACACACACACACACACACACACACACACACACACACACAGCAAGGATGGAGTGACACAGGGCGGTGCTTTTGGGTGACAGCGGGAGAACCGTTAGGGTTAGAAGCATAATACGACCTCAGGAACATTTCTGAGGTCCTCCCGAGCCCTGCAAGTCTAACTTTGATCGTGTGCCATTAACCATTAACAGTGAAAAGAAGGTGTTTACATCAAACAGTTTGGATTGACATCTCTCGCATAGGAATACAGTGAGGGAAAAAAGTATTTGATCCCCTGCTGATTTTGTACGTTTGTCCACTGACAAAGAAACGATCAGTCTGTAATTTTAATGGTAGGTTTATTTGAACGGTGAGAGAAATCCAGAAAAACGCATGTCAAAAATGTATAAATTGATTTGCATTTTAATGAGGGAAATAAGTATTTGACCCCCTCTCAATCAGAATGATTTATGGCTCCCAGGTGTCTACTATACAGGTATACACTCTTAAAACCTCTTAAAGATCGGGCTACTTTTTTCAACATTCTGTTAAAAATTGCTCAACATTTCAACGTCCTGCTACTCATGCCAGGAATATAGTATATGCATATGATTAGTATGTGCGCATAGAAAACACTCTGAAGTTTCTATAACTGGTTCAATGGTGTCTGTGACTATAACAGAACGAGTTCCATGGTCAAAATCGCCAGAAAACCTGGTCACTAAATCGAGGGAGAAAAAATCAATCCGCCAGTCTATGTATTGTCTATTGGAAGGAAAAATACTTAAGGCTGAGAATACAGTTCCTATAGCTTCCACACGATGTCGCCAGTGTTGTGATTTCAATTCAACTAAATCGTTGGTTATCTGAGTAATAGCCACATCCGGTTGTCAAGTCCACAGCTGTAAACAATGGAACCGGAAAAGTTGACTACGTTTCCCAAACTTCTGCCTATTGAATACAGATCGCTCCATGATCAATTTGATCGTTTATTAACGTTTAGTAATACCTAAAGTTGGATTACAGAAGTAGTTTGAAGTGTTTTGTCAAAGTTTATAGGCAACTTTTTTAATTTAAAAAAATAACGTTGCGTTTAAAAAATGTGTTTTTACTGGATCTGATGGTCTTCATAAATTGACATTTTGGGTACACAAGGACTGATTTAATCAAAAAAAGACCCAATTGTGATGTTTATGGCACATATACAGTGCCTTGCGAAAGTATTCGGCCCCCTTGAACCTTGCGACCTTTTGCCACATTTCAGGCTTCAAACATAAAGATATAAAACTGTATTTTTTTGTGAAGAATCAACAACAAGTGGGAAACAATCATGAGAGGTCGCAAAGTTCAAGGGGGCCGCATACTTTCGCAAGGCACTGCATGAGTGCCAACAAAGAATCTCGTCAAAGGTAATGAATGTTTTATATTTTATTTCTGCGTTTTGTGTAGCGCCGGCTACGCTAATTCCTTTGTTTAAGTCCCCTTCTGGTATTTCGGGGGGTTGCCTGCTATCAGATAATAGCTACTCATGCTTTCGCCGAAAAGCATTTTACAAATCTGACTCATTGGCTAGATTCACAACAAGTGTAGCTTGAATTGACTACCCTGCATGTGAATTTTAATGAACGTTTGAGTTTTAATGAGTGCTATTAGCATTTGGCGTAGCGCATTTGCATTTATTGTTGGCAGGGGGTGTGGTTGCGTCCCGGGTGGGCCAGACAGGTTAAAGGGAGTGCTCCTAATCTCAGTTTGTTACCTGTATAAAAGACACCTGTCCACAGAAGCAATCACTCAATCAGAATCCAAACTGTCCACAATGGCCAAGACCAAAGAGCTCTCCAAGGATGTCAAGGACATGATTGTAGACCTACACAAGGCTGGAATGGGCTACAAGACCATCGCCAAGCAGCTTGGTGAGAAGGTGACAACAGTTGGTGCGATTATTCCCAAATGGAAGAAACACAAAAGAACTGTGCATCTCCCTCGGCCTGGGGCTCCATGCAAGATCTCACCTCGTAGAGTTGCAATGATCATGAGAATCAGCCCAGAACTACACGGGAGGATCTTGTCAATGATCTCAAGGCAGCTGGGGCAATAGTCACCAAGAAAACAATTGGTAACACACTACGACGTGAAGGACTGCAATCCTGCAGCGCACGCAAGGTCCCCCTGCTCAAGAAAGCACATATACATGTCCGCTGAAGTTTGCCAATGAACATCTGAATGATTCAGAGGACAACTGGGTGAAAGTATTGTGGTCAGATGAGACCAAAATGGACCTTTTTGGCATCAACTCAACTCGCCGTGTTTGGAGGAGGAGGAATGCTGCGTATGACCCCAAGAATACCATCCCCACCATCAGGAGGATGGTGTCCTTGGGGTCAAACGTGGAGGTGGAAACATTATGCTTTGGGGGTGTTTTTCAGCTAAGGGGACAGGAAAACTTCACTGCATCAAAGGGACGATGGACGGGGCCATGTACCGTCAAATCTTGGGTGAGAGCCTCTTTCCCTAATCCAGGGCATTGAAAATGGGTCGTGGATGGGTAATCCAGCATAACAATGACCCAAAACACACAGCCAAGGCAACAAAGGAGTAGTTAAAGAAGAAGCACATTAAGGTCC
>NW_027014480.1:0-7500 GCF_036934945.1 Oncorhynchus masou masou | reverse complement strand
AGACTACATACAGACAGCTACAGCCCACAGGTAGGAGACTACATACAGACAGCTACAGCCACAGGTAGGAGACTACAGACAGACAGCTACAGCCCACAGGTAGGAGACTACATACAGACAGCTACAGCCCACAGGTAGGAGACTACATACAGACAGCTACAGCCCACAGGTAGGAGACTACAGACAGACAGCTACAGCCACAGGTAGGAGACTACATACAGACAGCTACAGCCACAGGTAGGAGACTACATACAGACAGCTACAGCCACAGGTAGGAGACTACATACAGACAGCTACAGCCACAGGTAGGAGACTACAGACAGACAGCTACAGCCCACAGGTAGGAGACTACAGACAGACAGCTACAGCCACAGGTAGGAGACTACAGACAGACAGCTACAGCCACAGGTAGGAGACTACAGACAGACAGCTACAGCCCACAGGTAGGAGACTACAGACAGACAGCTACAGCCACAGGTAGGAGACTACAGACAGACAGCTACAGCCACAGGTAGGAGACTACACAGACAGCTACAGCCACAGGTAGGAGACTACAGACACACAGCTACAGCCACAGATAGGAGACTACAGACAGACAGCTACAGCCCACAGGTAGGAGACTACATACAGACAGCTACAGCCACAGGTAGGAGACTACAGACAGCTACAGCCCACAGGTAGGAGACTACAGACAGACAGCTACAGCCACAGGTAGGAGACTACAGACAGACAGCCACAGGTAGGAGACTACATACAGACAGCTACAGCCCACAGGTAGGAGACTACAGACAGACAGTTACAGGTATAGACCAGACCTGGATTCAAATTCTAATTGAAATAGTTCAAATACTTTTAAGCTTTTGCTTTAGTCTGCCAGAGTGCCAGATGGAAGGGGGTTTGTACAGGCAAACTCAGTAAAGCACAGATGCTTGAATTTATTTTATTATTTTATTACGTTTTTTTGTTTATTAACCTTCATCTAATTAGGCAAGTCGAAATGATTTCAAATAGTAATTGAACCCCGGTCTTATATAGACAGAGATAGACAGATAGGAACAGACAGACAGTAAACAGAGACTTCACAGATAAAGTGAAATCAAACAATATAATAGTGTGTGTTTATACAGCATGTTTTGTCTCAGTGACAGGACCAGACTACTTGTCCATGAACACGTCAGTCTACAGACACGGCACCAGCTTTGTGGAATCCCTCTTCGAGACCTTTGGTGAGTTTGGTTCTCGGGGCGGTACTAACTTTATTTGAACAGGCAGGGCATCAATAAAGGAGAAGTTAAAAGATTTTACAACCGTTTCTCCTGGCCCATTTTCAGGGTGAGCAACCGCCTAACTTCAAGTTGTAAAATCCTGAACTTTCCCTTTAACTGTCTTCTACCTCTGTCCAGACTGTGACCTGGGGGAGCTGAAAGACATGACAGAGGACAGGAAAGAGAAGCAGGACACACACACAGAGACACACACTGAAACAATACCCTCAAAACAGGTGAGCTACGCATTACACACAGTTATTGTTCCTGTGTGTTCATACATGTGTTTTTATGTGTGTCTATGAATCTGAAGTACTGTTTATCAATCCTAGTCACCTTTGAATCGTTCCCCTCAACAACAATGACGCTCTGGAATTAAATCATAGCTGGCCCATGTGGAGCATAAACTGTGATATCACCCTGTACATAAAGGGGTGGGGGGTGACAGAGGTATGGCAGTAAGGGAGGATGACAGAGAGGTATGGCAGTAAGGGAGGATGACAGAGAGGTATGGCAGTAAGGGAGGATGACAGAGAGGTGTGGCAGTAAGGGAGGATGACAGAGAGGTATGGCAGTAAGGGAGGATGACAGAGAGGTATGGCAGTAAGGGAGGATGACAGAGAGGTGTGGCAGTAAGGGAGGATGACAGAGAGGTATGGCAGTAAGGGAGGATGACAGAGAGGTATGGCAGTAAGGGAGGATGACAGAGAGGTATGGCAGTAAGGGAGGATGACAGAGAGGTATGGCAGTAAGGGAGGATGACAGAGAGGTATGGCAGTAAGGGAGGATGACAGAGAGGTATGGCAGTAAGGGAGGATGACAGAGAGGTGTGGCAGTAAGGGAGGATGACAGAGAGGTATGGCAGTAAGGGAGGATGACAGAGAGGTATGGCAGTAAGGGAGGATGACAGAGAGGTGTGGCAGTAAGGGAGGATGACAGAGAGGTATGGCAGTAAGGGAGGATGACAGAGAGGTATGGCAGTAAGGGAGGATGACAGAGAGGTATGGCAGTAAGGGAGGATGACAGAGAGGTATGGCAGTAAGGGAGGATGACAGAGAGGTATGGCAGTAAGGGAGGATGACAGAGAGGTATAGCTGTAAGGGAGGATGACAGAGAGGTATGGCAGTAAGGGAGGATGACAGAGAGGTATTGCAGTAAGGGAGGATGACAGAGAGGTATGGCTGTAAGGGAGGATGACAGAGAGGTATGGCAGTAAGGGGGGTGACAGAGAGGTATGGCAGTAAGGGAGGATAACAGAGAGGTATTGCAGTAAGGGAGGATGACAGAGAGGTATGGCAGTAAGGGTGGATGACAGAGAGGTATGGCTGTAAGGGAGGATGAAGGACAGGTATGGCTGTAAGGGAGGATAACAGAGAGGTATAGCTGTAAGGGAGGATGACAGAGAAGTATGGCAGTAATGGAGGATGACAGAGAGGTATAGCTGTAAGGGAGGATGACAGAGAGGTATAGCTGTAAGGGAGGATGACAGAGAGGTATGGCAGTAAGGGAGGATGACAGAGAGGTATGGCTGTAAGGGAGGATGACAGAGAGGTATGGCTGTAAGGGAGGATGACAGAGAGGTATGGCTGCAAGGGAGGATGCCAGAGAGGTATGGCAGTAAGGGAGTATTACAGAGAGGGTTGACAGTAAGGGTGGATGATAGAGAGATATGGCAGTAAGGGAGGATGACAGAGAGGTATGGCAGTAAGGGGAGGATGATAGAGAGGATTGACAGTTAGGGAGGATGACAGAGAGGTATGGCAGTAAGGGGTGATGATAGAGAGATATGGCAGAAAGGGTGGATGACAGAAAGGCATGGCCTTAAGGGAGGATGACAGAGAGGTATGGCTGCAAGGGAGGATTACAGAGAGCTACAGCAGTAAGGGAGGATGCCAGAGAGGTATGGCAGTATGTGAGGATGATAGAGAGATATGGCAGTAAGGGAGGATGACAGAGAGGTATGGCAGTATGGGAGGATGATAGAGAGATATAGCAGTAAGGGAGGATGACAGAGAGGTATGGCAGTACGGGAGGATGACAGAGAGGTATGGCAGTAAGGGAGGATGGCAGAGAGGTATGGCTGTAAGGGAGGATGACAGAGAGGTATGGCTGTAAGGGAGGATGACAGAGAGGTATGGCTGCAAGGGAGGATTACAGAGAGCTACAGCAGTAAGGGAGGATGACAGAGAGGTATGGCAGTAAGGGAGTATTACAGAGAGGATTGACAGTAAGGGAGGATAACAGAGAGGTATGGCAGTATGGGAGGATGATAGAGAGATATGGCAGTAAGGGAGGATGACAGAGAGGTATGGCAGTAAGGGAGGATGATAGAGAGGATTGACAGTAAGGGAGGATGACAGAGATGTATGGCAGTAAGGGTGATGATAGAGAGATATGGCAGAAAGGGTGGATGACAGAAAGGCATGGCTGTAAGGGAGGATGACAGAGAGGTATGGCTGCAAGGGAGGATTACAGAGAGCTACAGCAGTAAGGGAGGATGCCAGAGAGGTATGGCAGTATGGGAGGATGATAGAGAGATATGGCAGTAAGGGAGAATTACAAAGAGGTATGGCAGTAATGGTGGATGATAGAGAGGTATGGCAGTATGGGAGGATGATAGAGAGATATGGCAGTAAGGGAGGATTACAAAGAGGTATGGCAGTAAGGGAGGATGACAGAGAGGTATGGCTGTAAGGGAGGATGACAGAGAGGATGGCAGTAAGGGAGGATGACAGAGAGGTATGGCAGTAAGGGAGGATGACAGAGAGGTATGGCTGTAAGGGAGGATGACAGAGAGGTATGGCTGTAAGGGATGATAACAGAGAGGTATAGCTGTAAGGGAGGATGACAGAGAGGTATAGCTGTAAGGGAAGATGACAGAGAGGTATGGCAGTAAGGGAGGATGACAGAGAGGTTTGGCAGTAAGGGAGGATGACAGAGAGGTATGGCTGTAAGGGAGGATGACAGAGAGGTATGGCAGTAAGGGAGGATGACAGAGAGGTATGGCAGTAAGGGGAGGATGACAGAGAGGTATGGCTGTAAGGGAGGATGACAGAGAGGTATGGCAGTAAGGGATGATAACAGAGAGGTATAGCTGTAAGGGAGGATGACAGAGAGGTATGGCAGTAAGGGAGGATGACAGAGAGGTATAGCTGTAAGGGAGGATGACAGAGAGGTATGGTAGTAAGGGAGGATGACAGAGAGGTATGGCAGTAAGGGAGGATGACAGAGAGGTATGGCTGTAAGGGAGGATGACAGAGAGGTATGGCTGTAAGAGAGGATGACAGAGAGGTATAGCTGTAAGGGAGGATGACAGAGAGGTATGGCAGTAAGGGAGGATGACAGAGAGGTATGGCTGTAAGGGAGAATGACAGAGAGGTATGGCAGTAAGGGAGGATGACAGATTTATACCTGTAAGGGAGGATGACAGAGAGGTATGGCAGTAAGGGAGGATGACAGAGAGGTATTGATGTAAGGGAGGGTGACAGAGAGGTTTGGCTGTAAGGGAGGATGACAGAGAGGTATAGCTGTAAGGGAGGGTGACAGAGAGGTATGGCAGTAAGGAAGGATGACAGAGTGGTATGGCTGTAAATGAGGATGACAGAGAGCTACAGCAGTAAGGGAGGATGACAGAGAGGTATGGCAGTAAGGGAGGATTACAGAGAGGATTGACAGTAAGGGAGGATAACAGAGAGGTATGGCAGTATGGGAGGATGACAGAGAGGTATGGCAGCATGGGAGGATGATAGAGAGATATGGCAGTAAGGGAGGATGACAGAGAGATATGGCAGTAAGGGAGGATGACAGAGAGGTATGGCAGTAAGGGATGATGATAGAGAGGTATGGCAATATGGGAGGATGATAGAGAGATATGGCAGTAAGGGAGGATTACAAAGAGGTATGGCAGTAACGGTGGATGACAGAGAGGTATGGCAGTAAGGGTGGATGACAGAAAGGTATTGCAGTAAGAAAGATTTGAACAAGACAGACAAGACAGGTGTTTCTGGAGTGTAGTGCTTTCTCTCTCTCGCTCTCTCTTGTTTTCTTTCTCACCTCTCTCTTCCCTCTCTTTCTCTGCAGCTGCAGGGCAGTTATAACAAGTCCCTCTATCTGTCAGTCAGTGTCCGTATGTCAGTCTCCTCTGAGACCTGCTACAGCTCCCCACTGAACTATTAGCAGTCAGTGAGAGAGAAAGAGGAGGGGAGAGGGAGAGAGAGGGGGGGTTGGACCAAGGGAGAGAAAGATAGAGCGAGAGGGACTGAGGGGGGTGGACCAAGGGAGAGAAAGAGAGAGCGAGAGGGACCGGGGAGAGAGAGAGAGAGGGACGGGGGGTTGGACAAAGGAGAGAAAGATAGAGAGAGAGGGACCGAGGGAGAGTTAGAGAGAGAGAGAGAGAGAGAGAGAGAGAGAGAGAGAGAGAGAGGGGGCGGGTTGGACCAAGGGAGTGAGTGATAGAGCGAGAGGGACCGAGGAAGAGAGAGAGAGGGGCGAGGGTTGGACCAAGGGAGAGAAAGATAGAGAGAGAGGGACTGAGGGAGAGAGAGAGAGAGAGAGAGAGATAGAGAGAGAGGAAGAGGGCTGGTTGGACCAAGGGAGAGAAAGATAGAGCGAGAGGGACCGAGGGAGAGAGAGAGAGAGGGACGGGGGGTTGGACAAAGGGAGAGAAAGATAGAGCGAGAGGGACCGAGGGGGGGGTTGGACCAAGGGAGAGAAAGATAGAGAGAGAGGGACCGAGGGAGAGAGAGAGAGGGACGGGGGGTTGGACAAAGGGAGAGAAAGATAGAGCGAGAGGGACCGAGGGAGAGAGAGAGAGGGACGGGGGGTGGACAAAGGGAGAGAAAGATAGAGAGAGAGGGACAGAGGGAGAGAGAGAGAGAGAGATAGAGAGAGAGGAAGATGGCTGGTTGGACCAAGGGAGAGAAACATAGAGCGAGAGGGACCGAGGGGGGTTGGACCAAGGGAGAGAAAGAGAGAGCGGGAGGGACCGAGGGAGAGAGAGAGAGGGACGGGGGGTTGGACAAAGGAGAGAAAGATAGAGAGAGAGGGACCGAGGGAGAGAGAGTTAGAGAGAGAGAGAGAGAGAGAGAGAGAGAGAGAGAGAAAGGGGGGCGGGTTGGACCAAGGGAGTGAGAGATAGAGAGAGAGGGACCGAGGGCGAGAGAGAGAGAGGGGGGTTGGACCAAGGGAGAGAAAGATAGAGAGAGAGGGACCGAGGGAGAGAGAGAGAGAGAGATAGAGAGAGAGGAAGGGGGCGGGTTGGACCAAGGGAGAGAAAGATAGAGCGAGAGGGACCGAGGGCGAGAGAGAGAGAGGGGGGAGGTTGGACCAAGGGAGAGAAAGATAGAGAGAGAGGACAGAGGGAGAGAGAGTTAGAGGGAGAGATAGAGAGAGAGTAAGGGGCGGGTTGGACCAAGGGAGAGAAAGATATAGTGAGAGGGACCGAGGGGAGAGAGAGAGAGGGGGAGGTTGGACCAAGGGAGAGAAAGATAGAGCGAGAGGGACCGAGGGCGAGAGAGAGAGAGAGGGGGTTGGACCAAGGGAGAGAAAGATAGAGTGAGAGAGAGAGGGGGGTTTGGACCAAGGGAGAGAAAGATAGAGCGAGCGGGACCGGAGAGAGAGAGAGGGGGCGGGGGTTGGACCAAGGGAGAGAAAGATAGAGTGAGAGAGACCAAGGGACAGAGAGAGAGAGAGAGAGAGAGAGAGGGGGGGCGGACAGATTGATCCTCCATAGTGTTTGATGATCCTCCATAGTGTTTGATGATCCCCCCGTAGTGTTTGATGATCCTCCATAGTGTTAGATGATCCCCCATTGTGTTGATGATCCCCCATAGTGTTAGATGATCCCCCATTGTGTTGATGATCCCCCATTGTGTTAGATGATCCCCCATAAGTGTTAGATGATCCCCCATAGTGTTAGATGATCCCCCATTGTTTTGATGATGCCCCATAGTGTTAGTTGATCCCCCATTGTGTTGATGATCCCCCATTGTGTTGATGATCCCCCATTGGGTTGATGATCCCCCATTGTGTTGATGATCCCCCATTGTGTTGATGATCCCCCATTGTGTTGATGATCCCCCATTGTGTTGATGATCCCCCATTTTGTTGATGATCCCCCATTGTGTTGATGAGCCTCAATAGTGTTAGTTGATCCCCTATTGTGTTGATGATCCCCCATAGTGTTAGTTGATCCCCTATTGTGTTGATGATCCTCAATAGTGTTAGTTGATCCCCT
>NW_027014479.1:5000-13443 GCF_036934945.1 Oncorhynchus masou masou | reverse complement strand
GTAAAAGGCACAGCACACCGACATCAAAATCCCATCCCAACTGTGAAGTAAGTGGTGGAGGGAGCATCATGGTTTGGGACTGCTTTGCTGCCTCAGGGGCCTGGACAGCTTGCTATCATCGACAGATTTCCCATCAAGGATTTTTTGCAGGAGAATGTAAGGGGCTATCTGTCCACCAATTGAGCTCAACAGAAGTTGGGTGATGCAACAGGACAACGACCCAAAACACAGTAAATCAACAACAGAAGAAAATATGCCTGCTGGAGTGGCCCAGTCAGAGTTCTGACTCAACCCGATTGAGATGCTGTGGCATGACCTCAAGAGAGCGGTTCACACCAGACATCTTTAGGAATACTGCTGAACTGACACAGTTTTGTAAAGAGGAATGGTCCAAAATTCCTCCTGACCGTTGTGCAGGTCTGATCCACAACTGCGGAAAAACGTTTGAGTTTATTGTTACCAAAGGCAGCGATCGTCGGAACCTGTGAAGTATGATTCCACCTTATTCCTATATTGTCCATTTGCTCGTTTGACCTGCAGACGTCGTAGCGTGACTTCCTGTACTTGTTCCTGTCCTCAGCCGTAGCCTCGGGGTTGTCTGCGGTAGCCCTTTGTGTGGTAGGCGGTCCATTAGTTTAGTGCCAACCTCAGTGTTCATTTGTTGATTGGGGAAGTGATTCACGGGTACTTCCTGTTTGATCTTCTTTTTTTGTAAACAAGCATGTCAGGAATTACGTTTTTTAGTGAGATCCCAGGAGATACAGAGGGGATTCAGTTTGGTGGGGGTGTAATATTCAGGACATGCTAATGTGGGGGGGCGTTACAATCAGGCCATGCTAATGTGTGGGGGTGTAATAATCAGGACATGCTAACGTGGGGGCTTATAATCAGGACATGCTAATGTGGGGCGTATAATCAGGACATGCTAATGTGGGCGTTATAATCAGGACATGCTAATGTGGGGCGTTATAATCAGGACATGCTAATGTAGGGGACGTTATAATCAGGACATGCTAATGTGGGGGGCGTTATAATCAGGACATGCTAATGTGGGGCGTTACAATCAGGACATGCTAATGTAGGGGGGCGTTACAATCAGGACATGCTAATGTGGGGGACGTTATAATCAGGACATGCTAATGTAGGGGGCGTTATAATCAGGACATGCTAATGTGGGGCGTTATAATCAGGACATGCTAATGTAGGGCGTTATAATCAGGACATGCTAATGTGGGGGGGCGTTATAATCAGGACATGCTAATGTGGGGGGACGTTATAATCAGGACATGCTAATGAGGGGGGGGCATAATAATCAGGACATGCTAATGTGGGGGGGGGCATAATAATCAGCACATGCTAATGTGGAAACAGGATTCAATATACAGTAGGTTTGAGAGAAGGACATAGAGAAGGGTTGGCTGTGGTGGTGGTGGGGGTAGGGGGGCAGGATAACCTGACATCGTAAGCCTTATCTGGGCCAAATGTGTGTGCTACTCTCTAGGAGATACTGACCGCAGAGCAGGAGGGATAGGATTCTCAGCTAAGAGCACACACACACACACACACACACACACACACACACACACACACACACACACACACACACACACACACACACACACACACACACACACACACACACACATACACACACACAGGATACTCACCGTCAGAGCAGAACTGCTCCCTGGAGCACAGCCTCCTCTCAAACACACAACCTGAGAGAGAGAGAGAGAGAGAGGGGGAGAGAGGGAGAGAGAGAGGGAGAGAGAGAGAGAGAGAGAGAGGGGGAGAGAGGGAGAGAGAGAGAGAGAGAGAGAGAGAGAGAGGGGGAGAGAGAGAGAGAGAGAGAGAGAGGGGAGAGAGGGGGGAGAGAGAGGGAGAGAGAGGGAGACAGGGAGGGATTAATAGCAGCTCTGCTAAAAGCATTCATTAATTGAAAGGGACTAGATTATACCTGTTGATGGAAACTGTTTAAGTAGGTTCTAAAGGGACTAGATTATACCTGTTCTGATAATGAAAGCAGTGAGCACATCACACACTCTTCTGTTAGTAACATCATTAATAATAAATTCTCAGAGGAACACACCCAACTAAATATACCTGTCTGATGACATACAGCGTGTCTGTACCGAGGGCATCTAGCACGTGACACAACAGCAAACAGCATGAGGTCCTTGTATCACATACAGCGTGTCTGTACCGAGGGCATCTAGCACGTGACACAACAGCAAACAGCATGAGGTCCTTGTATCACATACAGCGTGTCTGTACCAGGTATCTAGCACGTGACACAACAGCAAACAGCATGAGGTCCCTGTATCACATACAGCGTGTCTGTACTGGGGCATCTAGCACGTGACACAACAGCAACAGCATGAGGTCCCTGTATCATGACACAGCGTGTCTGTACCGAGGGCATCTAGTGACACAACAGCAAACAGCATTAGAGGTCCCTGTATCACATACAGCGTGTCTGTACCGAGGGCATCTAGTGACACAACAGCAAACAAGCATGAGGTCCCTGTATCACATACAGCGTGTCTGTACCGAGGGCATAGTGACACAACAGCAAACAGCATGAGGTCCCTGTATCACATACAGCGTGTCTGTACCGAGGGCATCTAGTGACACAACAGCAAACAGCATGAGGTCCCTGTATCACATACAGCGTGTCTGTACCGAGGCATCTAGTGACACAACAGCAAACAGCATGAGGTCCCTGTATCACATACAGCGGTCTGTACCGAGGGCATCTAGTGACACAACAGCAAACAGCATGAGGTCCCCCTGTATCACATACAGCGTGTCTGTACCGAGGTATCTAGTGACACAACAGCAAACAGCATGAGGTCCCTGTATCACATACAGCGTGTCTGTACTGGAGGGCATCTAGTGACACAACAGCAAACAGCATGAGGTCCCTGTATCACATACAGCGTGTCTGTACCGAGGGCATCTAGTGACACAACAGCAAACAGCATGAGGTCCCTGTATGACATACAGCGTGTCTGTACCGAGGGCATCTAGCACTCGTGACACAACAGCAAACAGCATGAGGTCCCTGTATCACATACAGCGTGTCTGTACCGAGGGCATCTAGCACGTGACACAACAGCAAACAGCATGAGGTCCCTGTATCACGTACAGCGTGTCTGTACCGAGGCATCTGTGCGTGACACAACAGCAAACAGCATGAGGTCCCTGTATCACATGGCGTGTCTGTACCGAGGGGCATCCAAGCACGTGACACAACAGCAAACAGCATGAGGTCCCTGTATCACATACAGCGTGTCTGTACCGAGGGCATCTAGCACGTGACACAACAGCAAACAGCATGAGGTCCCTGTATCACATACAGCGTGTCTGTACCGAGGGCATCTAGTACGTGACACAACAGCAAACAGCATGAGTGTCCTGTAAGACATACAGCGTGTCTGTACCGTGGGCATCTAGTGACACAACAGCAAACAGCATGAGGTCCCTGTATCACATACAGCGTGTCTGTACCGTGGGCATCTAGCACGTGACACAACAGCAACAGCATGAGGTCCTTGTATCACATACAGCGTGTCTGGTACTGAGTGGGCATCTAGCACGTGACACAACAGCAAACAGCATGAGGTCCCTGTATCACATACAGCGTGTCTGTACCGTGGTAATCTAGCACGGACACAACAGCAAACAGCATGAGGTCCTTTGTATCACATACAGCGTGTCTGTACCGAGGGCATCTAGCACGTGACACAACAGCAAACAGCATGAGGTCCCTGTATCACATACAGCGTGTCTGTACCGTGGGCATCTAGCACGTGACACAACAGCAAACAGCATGAGGTCCCTGTATCACATACAGCGTGTCTGTACCGTGGGCATCTAGTGACACAACAGCAAACAGCATGAGGTCCCTGTATCACATACAGCGTGTCTGTACCGAGGGCATCTAGTGACACAACAGCAAACAGCATGAGGTCTCTGTATCACATACAGCGTGTCTGTACCGAGGGCATCTAGCACGTGACACAACAGCAAACAGCATGAGGTCCCTGTATCACATACAGCGTGTCTGTACCGAGGGCATCTAGCACGTGACACAACAGCAAACAGCATGAGGTCCCTGTATCACATACAGCGTGTCTGTACCGAGGGCATCTAGCACGTGACACAACAGCAAACAGCATGAGGTCCCTGTATCACATACAGCGTGTCTGTACCGTGGGCATCTAGTGACCAACAGCAAACAGCATGAGGTCCCTGTATCACATACAGCGTGTCTGTACCGAGGGCATCTAGCACGTGACACAACAGCAAACAGCATGAGGTCCCTGTATCACGTACAGCGTGTCTGTACCGAGGGCATCTAGCACGTGACACAACAGCAAACAGCATGAGGTCCCTGCATCACATACAGCGTGTCTGTACCGAGGGCATCTAGCACGTGACACAACAGCAAACAGCATGAGGTCCCTGTATCGTACAGCGTGTCTGTACCGAGGGCATCTAGCACGCGGACACAACAGCAAACAGCATGAGGTCCCTGTATCACATACAGCGTGTCTGTACCGAAGGCATCTAGCACGTGACACAACAGCAAACAGCATGAGGTCTCTGTAATGGCCATACAGCGTGTCTGTACCGAGGGGGCATCTAGCACGTGACACAACAGCAAACAGCATGAGGTCCCTGTATCACATACAGCGTGTCTGTACCGTGGGCATCTAGTGACACAACAGCAAACAGCATGAGGTCCCTGTCACATACAGCGTGTCTGTACCGTGGGCATCTAGCACGTGACACAACAGCAAACAGCATGAGGTCCCTGTATCACATACAGCGTGTCAGGCCTCGGGCATCTAGCACGTGACACAACAGCAAACAGCATGAGGTCCCTGTATCACATACAGCGTGTCTGTACCGTGGGCATCTAGCACGTGACACAACAGCAAACAGCATGAGGTCCCTGTATCACATACAGCGTGTCTGTACCGAGGGCATCTAGTGACACAACAGCAAACAGCATGAGGTCCCTGTATCACATACAGCGTGTCTGTACCGAGGGCATCTAGTGACACAACAGCAAACAGCATGAGGTCCCTGTATCACATACAGCGTGTCTGTACCGTGGGCATCTAGTGACACAACAGCAAACAGCATGAGGTCCCTGTATCACATACAGCGTGTCTGTACCGTGGGCATCTAGTGACACAACAGCAAACAGCATGAGGTCCCTGTATCACATACAGCGTGTCTGTACCGTGGGCATCTAGCACGTGACACAACAGCAAACAGCATGAGGTCTCTGTATCACATACAGCGTGTCTGTACCGTGGGCATCTAGCACGTGACACAACAGCAAACAGCATGAGGTCCTTGTATCACATACAGCGTGTCTGTACCGTGGGCATCTAGCACGTGACACAACAGCAAACAGCATGAGGTCTCTGTATCACATACAGCGTGTCTGTACCGTGGGCATATAGCACGTGACACAACAGCAAACAGCATGAGGTCCCTGTATCACATACAGCGTGTCTGTACCGAGGGCATCTAGCACGTGACACAACAGCAAACAGCATGAGGTCCTTGTATCACATACAGCGTGTCTGTACCGAGGGCATCTAGCACGTGGACACAACAGCAAACAGCATGAGTTCCCTGTATCACATACAGCGTGTCTGTACCGAGGGCATCTAGCACGTGACACAACAGCAAACAGCATGAGGTCCCTGTATCACATACAGCGTGTCTGTACCGTGGGCATCTAGCACGTGACACAACAGCAAACAGCATGAGGTCCCTGTATCACATACAGCGTGTCTGTACCGTGGGCATCTAGTGACACAACAGCAAACAGCATGAGGTCCCTGTATCACATACAGCGTGTCTGTACCGAGGGCATCTAGCACGTGACACAACAGCAAACAGCATGAGGTCCCTGTATCACATACAGCGTGTCTGTACCGTGGGCATCTAGTGACACAACAGCAAACAGCATGAGGTCCCTGTATCACATACAGCGTGTCTGTACCGAGGGCATCTAGTGACACAACAGCAAACAGCATGAGGTCCCTGTCACATACAGCGTGTCTGTACCGAGGGCATCTAGCACGTGACACAACAGCAAACAGCATGAGGTCCCTGTATCACATACAGCGTGTCTGTACCGTGGGCATCTAGCACGTGACACAACAGCAAACAGCATGAGGTCCCTGTATCACATACAGCGTGTCTGTACCGAGGGCATCTAGCACGTGACACAACGGCAAACAGCATGAGGTCCCTGTATCACATACAGCGTGTCTGTACCGTGGGCATCTAGTGACACAACAGCAAACAGCATGAGGTCCCTGTATCACATACAGCGTGTCTGTACCGTGGGCATCTAGCACGTGACACAACAGCAAACAGCATGAGGTCCCTGTATGACATACAGCGTGTCTGTACCGAGGGCATCTAGTGACACAACAGCAAACAGCATGAGGTCCTTGTTCCTGTATCACATATTCACTATGTCTCCGATGATGGAAGAGAAAGTGAATATGTCACACGGTGACAGGAAGTGTGTGTTGCTTTTATGTTATGTTGCATGTGTTAGAGAGAGGAGAGACAGGAACATCACATTTGACATAGAACCCATTGCCCTTTTAAGGTTGTGAGGTCAGGGGTCCACTCACCAACCAAGAATTCACAAAATGGGACAAATACCAAATTGAGACTCTGCATGCATATTTCTGCATCAATATTCTCTGTGTACAATGTAAAACACCAAATAATGCATGCAGAGCAGAATTAGGCCGATACCCACTAATTATCAAATTATCCAGAAAGAGACGTTAAATTCTACAATCACCTAAAAGGAAGTGATTCCCAAACCTTACATAAAAAGCCATCACCTACAGAGAGATGAACCTGGAGAAGAGTCCCCTAAGCAAGCTGGTCCTGGGGCTCTGTTCACAAACACACCCTACAGAGCACAATTAGACCCAACCAAATCATGAGAAAACAAAAAGATAATTACTTGACGCAAAAAAACTGAGCAAACTGGATGATATTTGTTCCTAAACAGAGAGTACACATTGGCAGAATACCTGACCACTGTGACTGACCCAAAATTAAGGAAAGCTTTGACTATGTACAGACTCAGTGAGCATAGCCTTGCTATTGAGAAAGGCCGTTGTAGGCAGACCTTGCTCTCAAGAGAAGACAGGCTATGTGCTCACTGCTCACAAAATGAGATGGAAACTGAGCTGCACTTCCTAACCTCCTGCCCAATGTATGACCATATTAGAGAGACGTATTTCCCTCAGATTGTACAGATCAACAAAGAATTTGAAAAGCAAACCCAATTTTGATGAACTCCCTTAATCTATTGGGTGAAAAACCAGTGTTCCATTGCAGCAACAAGACATATGACCTGTTGCCACAGGAAAAGGGCAACCAGTGAAGAACAAGGGCAACTAGTGAAGTGAGAGAGAGAGAGAGAGAGAGAGAGAGAGAGAGAGAGAGAGGAGAGAGATGATATTTACAGACAGAGGAGGTGGAGGCCCAGGGTAGATGTAGGTCTCTGTGTTGGCCACAGCTGGTCCAACAGACCATAGAGGCAGTGAAGCCAGACCTATGTGTGAGTGTGCGTGCGTGTGTGTGGGGGAGCCTTGGGCTGGTCAGTCAGGGTTTACTGCCAGCAGAACACAGGAGGGCAAACACTGATAAAGAACTGGGACACAACTCAGATTAAAGCCTGAACTGGGACTGTAAAACCCAACTCAGATTAAAGCCTGAACTGGGACTATAAAACCCAACTCAGATTAAAGCCTGAACTGGGACTATAAAACACAACTCAGATTAAAGCCTGAACTGGGACTATAAAACACAACTCAGATTAAAGCCTGAACTGGGACTATAAAACACAACTCAGATTAAAGCCTGAACTGGGACTATAAAACACAACTGGGGCATCTAGCACATGACACAACAGCAAACAGCATGAGGTCCCTGTCCCACTTGTTGTTGATTCTTCACAAAAAAAATACAGTTTTATATCTTTATGTTTGAAGCCTGAAATGTGGCAAAAGGTCGCAAAGTTCAAGGGGGCCGAATACTTTCGCAAGGCACTGTAAGATTAAAGCCTGAACTGGGACTGTAAAACATAACTCAGATTAAAGCCTGAACTGGGACTGTAAAACATAACTCAGATTAAAGCCTGAACTGGGACTATAAAACCCAACTCAGATTAAAGCCTGAACTGGGACTATAAAACCCAACTCAGATTAAAGCCTGAACTGGGACTATAAAACCCAACTCAGATTAAAGCCTGAACTGGGACTATAAAACACAACTCAGATTAAAGTGGTGTTATCACACGACACATTACACATTACAGCAAGGTGTGGGGTTTCTCCTCTCTCTCTCTCTCTCTCTCTCTCTCTCTCTCTGTCTCTCTCTC
>NW_027014479.1:0-2500 GCF_036934945.1 Oncorhynchus masou masou | reverse complement strand
CCTATATATTCAGGGTGTTTGTCCCCTATATATTCAGGGTGTTTGTCCCCTATATATTCAGGGTGTTTGTCTCCTATATATTCAGGGTGTTTGTCCTCTATATATTCAGGGTGTTTGTCCCCTATATATTCAGGGTGTTTGTCTCCTATATATTCAGGGTGTTTGTCTCCTATATATTCAGGGTGTTTGTCCCCTATATATTCAGGGTGTTTGTCCCCTATATATTCAGGGTGTTTGTCCCCTATATATTCAGGGTGTTTTCCCTATATATTCAGGGTGTTTGTCCTCTATATATTCAGTGTGTTTGTCCCCCCTATATATTCAGGGTGTTTGTCCCCTATATATTCAGGGTGTTTGTTCCCTATATATTCAGGTGTTTGTCCCCTATATATTCAGGGTGTTTGTCCCCTATATATTCAGGGTGTTTGTTCCTCTATATATTCAGGGTGTTTGTCCCCTATATTTCAGGGTGTTTGTCCCCTATATATTCAGGGTGTTCGTCCCCTATATATTCAGGGTGTTTGTCCTCTATATATTCAGTGTGTTTGTCCCCTATATATTCAGGGTGTTTGTCCCCTATATAATCAGGGTGTTTGTCTCCTATATATTCAGGGTGTTTGTCCCCTATATATTCAGGGTGTTTGTCACCTATATATTCAGGGTGTTTGTCCCCTATATATTCAGGGTGTTTGTCTCCTATATATTCAGGGTGTTTGTCCCCTATATATTCAGGGTGTTTTTCCCCTATATATTCAGGGTGTTTGTCCCCTATATATTCAGGGTGTTTGTCCCCTATATATTCAGGGTGTTTGTTCCCTATATATTCAGGGTGTTTGTCCCCTATATATTCAGGGTGTTTGTCCCCTATATATTCAGGGTGTTTGTCACCTATATATTCAGGGTGTTTGTCCCCTATATATTCAGGGTGTTTGTCTCCTATATATTCAGGGTGTTTGTCCCCTATATATTCAGGGTGTTTTTCCCCTATATATTCAGGGTGTTTGTCCCCTATATATTCAGGGTGTTTGTCCCCTATATATTCAGGGTGTTTGTTCCCTATATATTCAGAGTGTTTGTCCCCTATATATTCAGGGTGTTCGTCCCCTATATATTCAGTTCCCTATATATTCAGGGTGTTTGTCTCCTATATATTCAGTGTGTTTGTCCCCTATATATTCAGGGTGTTTGTCCCCTATATAATCAGGGTGTTTGTCTCCTATATATTCAGGGTGTTTGTCCCCTATATATTCAGGGTGTTTGTCCCCTATATATTCAGGGTGTTTGTCCCCTATATATTCAGGGTGTTTGTCTCCCTATATATTCAGGGTGTTTGTCCCCTATATATTCAGGATGTTTTTGTCCCCTTATATTCAGGGTGTTTGTCCCCTATATATTCAGGGTGTTTGTCCCCTATATATTCAGGGTGTTTGTCCCCTATATATTCAGGGTGTTTGTTCCCTATATATTCAGGGTGTTTGTCCCCTATACATTCAGGATGTTTTTCCCCTATATATTCAGGGTGTTTGTCCCCTATATATTCAGGGTGTTTGTCCCCTATATATTCAGGGTGTTTGTCTCCTATATATTCAGGGAGTCTGTCCCCTATATATTCAGGGTGTTTTTCCCCTATATATTCAGTGTGTTTGTCCCCTATATATTCAGGGTGTTTGTCCCCTATATATTCAGGGTGTTTGTTCCCTATATATTCAGAGTGTTTGTCCCCTATATATTCAGGGTGTTCGTTCCCTATATATTCAGGGTGTTTGTCCCCTATATATTCAGGTTGTTTGTCTCCTATATATTCAGGGTGTTTGTCTCCTATATATTCAGGGTGTTTGTACCCTATATATTCAGGGTGTTTGTCTCCTATATATTCAGGGTGTTTGTCCCCTATATATTCAGGGTGTTTGTCCCCTATATATTCAGGGTGTTTGTCCCCTATATAATCAGGGTGTTTGTCTCCTATATATTCAGGGTGTTTGTCCCCTATATATTCAGGGTGTTTGTCCCCTATATATTCAGGGAGTCTGTCCCCTATATATTTCAGGGTGTTTGTCCCCTATATATTCAGGGTGTTTGTCCCCTATATATCAGGGTGTTTTTCTATATATTCAGGGTGTATATTCAGTGTGTTTGTTCCCTATATATTCAGGGTGTTTGTCCCCTATATATTCAGGGTGTTTGTCCTCTATATATTCAGGGTGTTTGTCCCCTATATATTCAGGGTGTTTGTCTCCTGTATATTCAGGGTGTTTGTCCCCTATATATTCAGGGTGTTTGTCCCCTATATATTCAGGGGTGTTTGTCCCCTATATATTCAGGGTGTTTGTCCCTATAGATTCAGGGTGTTTGTCCCCTATATATTCAGGGTGTTTGTCTCCTATATATTCAGGGTGTTTGTCTCCTATATATTCAGGTGTTTGTCCCCTATATATTCAGGGAGTCTGTCTCCTATATAATCAGTGTGTTTTGTCCCCTATATATTCAGGTTGTTTGTCTC
>NW_027014478.1:0-13443 GCF_036934945.1 Oncorhynchus masou masou | reverse complement strand
ACCCCTTGTTGTGTTCCAGGTCACATTCTGATGCCATGCTGTGTAGGCTAAACATTCTGATGCCATGCTGTGTGGCTAAAATATATCTTTGTTTCAGGAAACCCCTTGTTGTGTTCAGGTCACATTCTGATGCCATGCTGTGTAGGCTAAAATATATCTTTGTTTCAGGAAACCCCTTGTTGTGTTCCAGGTCACATTCTGATGCCATGCTGTGTAGGCTAAAATATATCTTTGTTTCAGAAACCCCTTGTTGTGTTCTCACATTCTGATGCCATGCTGTGTAGGCTAAAATATATCTTTGTTTCAGGAAACCCCTTGTTGTGTTCCAGGTCACATTCTGATGCCATGCTGTGTAGGCTAAAATATATCTTTGTTTCAGGAAACCCCTTGTTGTGTTCCAGGTCACATTCTGATGCCATGCTGTGTAGGCTAAAATATATCTTTGTTTCAGGAAACCCCTTGTTGTGTTCCAGGTCACATTCTGATGCCATGCTGTGTAGGCTAAAATATATCTTTGTTTCAGGAAACCCCTTGTTGTGTTCCAGGTCACATTCTGATGCCATGCTGTGTAGGCTAAAATATATCTTTGTTTCAGGAAACCCCTTGTTGTGTTCCAGGTCACATTCTGATGCCATGCTGTGTAGGCTAAAATATATCTTTGTTTCAGGAAACCCTTGTTGTGTTCCAGGTCACATTCTGATGCCATGCTGTGTAGGCTAAAATATATCTTTGTTTCAGGAAACCCTTGTTGTGTTCCAGGTCACATTCTGATGCCATGCTGTGTAGGCTAAAATATATCTTTGTTTCAGGAAACACCTTGTTTTCAGGTCAATGCCATGCCCCTTGTTGTGTTCCAGGTCACATTCTGATGCCATGCTGTGTAGGCTAAAATATATCTTTGTTTCAGGAAACCCCTTGTTGTGTTCCAGGTCACATTCTGATGCCATGCTGTGTAGGCTAAAATATATCTTTGTTTCAGGAAACCCCTTGTTGTGTTCCAGGTCACATTCTGATGCCATGCTGTGTAGGCTAAAATATATCTTTGTTTCAGGAAACCCCTTGTTGTGTTCCAGGTCACATTCTGATGCCATGCTGTGTAGGCTAAAATATATCTTTGTTTCAGGAAACCCCTTGTTGTGTTCCAGGTCACATTCTGATGCCATGCTGTGTAGGCTAAAATATATCTTTGTTTCAGGAAACCCCTTGTTGTGTTCCAGGTCACATTCTGATGCCATGCTGTGTAGGCTAAAATATATCTTTGTTTCAGGAAACCCCTTGTTGTGTTCCAGGTCACATTCTGATGCCATGCTGTGTAGGCTAAAATATATCTTTGTTTCAGGAAACCCCTTGTTGTGTTCCAGGTCACATTCTGATGCCATGCTGTGTAGGCTAAAATATATCTTTGTTTCAGGAAACCCCTTGTTGTGTTCCAGGTCACATTCTGATGCCATGCTGTGTAGGCTAAAATATATCTTTGTTTCAGGAAACCCCTTGTTGTGTTCCAGGTCACATTCTGATGCCATGCTGTGTAGGCTAAAATATATCTTTGTTTCAGGAAACCCCTTGTTGTGTTCCAGGTCACATTCTGATGCCATGCTGTGTAGGCTAAAATATATCTTTGTTTCAGGAAACCCCTTGTTGTGTTCCAGGTCACATTCTGATGCCATGCTGTGTAGGCTAAAATATATCTTTGTGTTCCAGGTCAAATGCCCTGTGTAGGCTTGTTGTGTTCCAGGTCACATTCTGATGCCATGCTGTGTAGGCTAAAATATATCTTTGTTTCAGGAAACCCCTTGTTGTGTTCCAGGTCACATTCTGATGCCATGCTGTGTAGGCTAAAATATATCTTTGTTTCAGGAAACCCCTTGTTGTGTTCCAGGTCACATTCTGATGCCATGCTGTGTAGGCTAAAATATATCTTTGTTTCAGGAAACCCCTTGTTGTGTTCCAGGTCACATTCTGATGCCATGCTGTGTAGGCTAAAATATATCTTTGTTTCAGGAAACCCCTTGTTGTGTTCCAGGTCACATTCTGATGCCATGCTGTGTAGGCTAAAATATATCTTTGTTTCAGGAAACCCCTTGTTGTGTTCCAGGTCACATTCTGATGCCATGCTGTGTAGGCTAAAATATATCTTTGTTTCAGGAAACCCCTTGTTGTGTTCCAGGTCACATTCTGATGCCATGCTGTGTAGGCTAAAATATATCTTTGTTTCAGGAAACCCCTTGTTGTGTTCCAGGTCACATTCTGATGCCATGCTGTGTAGGCTAAAATATATCTTTGTTTCAGGAAACCCCTTGTTGTGTTCCAGGTCACATTCTGATGCCATGCTGTGTAGGCTAAAATATATCTTTTCACATGTGGAGATAGTTCACTTGTTACCAGACAACCTAGATAACGTGCACACTGAATAGACAGCACACATCGCAAAGAAAATGGGTCAGTCTCTAGGCACACAACCTGTTTATTCCCATATAGTAGACCAACTAGTGTAGTTTTGGTCCAAGCAAGTACAAACATGTCACATTGGTTGTATAATCAGTCTGTTATACATTGTCATTAAGAATTCAATGACCTTTTCTAATACGTACATTGTTGCCTATCTTCCACCACAATTACTCAGCACGAAAAGACAGCATGGCGCTGGAATGTGACATATCAGAACAATCAAATCAAATGTATTTATACAGCCCTTCGTACATCAGCTGATATCTCAAAGTGCTGTACAGAAACCCAGCCTAAAACCCCAAACAGCAAGCAATGCAGGTGTAGAAGCACAGTGGTTAGGAAAAACTCCCTAGAAAGGCCAAAACCTAGGAAGAAACCTAGAGAGGAACCAGGCTATGTGGGGTGGCCAGTCCTCTTCTGGCTGTGCCGGGTGGAGATTATAACAGAACATGGCCAAGATGTTCAAATGTTCATAATTGACCAGCATGGTCCAATAATAATAAAGCATAACAGTTGAAACTGGAGCAGCAGCACGGCCAGGTGGATTGGGGACAGCAAGGAGTCATCATGTCAGGTAGTCCTGACGCATGGTCCTAGGGCTCAGGTCCTCCGAGAGAGAGAAAGAAAGAGAGAAAGAGAGAATTAGAGAGAGCACACTTAAATTCACACAGGACACCGAATAGGACAGGAGAAGTACTCCAGATATAACAAACTGACCCTAGCCCCCCGACACATAAACTACTGCAGCATAAATACTGGAGGCTGAGACAGGAGGGTCAGGAGACAATGACTCATGATAGACCGTGTGTGTGTGTGTGTGTACGTGTGTGTGGATTCACATTACCATGCTCTGAGAATGGATCGTGTTCATCACGGTAGAACATTGTCATTCAGTTGTTGCGTGGGACCATGAGGTTGAATATATGCATTATTATCTGATTATGCAGCTGGGTAAAAGTTATTAAAAATGATTAATTTAGTGGTAAATGTCAACATATTTCCAATAATCTGAACATTGTAACTGTATTTTCTGTCTGTCCGTCTGGCCGTCCGTCCGTACGTCTGTCTGGTTTTACTGCCTCAGCAGATCATGTTTTATCTGGTTCCTGTCTGGTAATGTACCACCAAAGATATTAAACTCATTCCTGTTATTCGGTTCATCGGCGTGATTTTCCACTGTTATTCACCTAAAGGGAAGCGGAATGGAATATTGGACAAACAGGCGTGTGTGTGTGTGTGTGTGTGTGTGTGTGTGTGTGTGTTCACAGTCACACCCAGTAGTGTTTATGAAGCTACCTCTACTTGATCACATCAAAGTTTGATCCATTCTGACACTGTGTCCCAAGTGGCTGTGTCCCAAGTGGCACCATATTCCCTATATAGTGCAATACTTTTGACAAGGGCCCATAGGGGTCAATATCAGTATACTATATAGGGAGTAGGGTGCCTTTTGGGATGCAACCTGTGACTGACAGCAAACACAACACTGTAGCCTTCTCTCCCCTCCCCTCCCTATATCTCCCGGTGATAATTGGTTCTGTTATGTGCGGTGGTGGTCTCTTAACCTTCCACTACTCTGTTTACGGTGTGAAGTCCTCTCATTACCCTGGTTACACTCCTTCAGAGTGAAAGATGAAGCCATTGTCTGAGAGAAGGTTTATGGGTAGCTGTCGCCCGTTCTTTATCTTGTACATTTTTTATGTATCTGGGTGGAGTAAACTTACTGACCTGAGTCAGGCTCTAACAGGCTGTATAATAAGGTAGTCAATACTTAGGGACACGTCATTTAAAAATAAATACATTTATTCTTATCCCAAACAATTAGAGTTAAGTACATTGCTCAAGGGCACATCAACAGATTTTTCACCTAGTCTGCTCGGGATTTGAACCAGCTACCTTTCAGTTACTGGGCCAACCCTCTTAACCGCTAGGCTACCGTCCACCCAACATCACACCCCAACCATTATATACAGTATGTAACACAGTAGTGTGTCCCCTCCAATGGTGGATGCCAAGGCCTCTTGGCCAGGTCAGTTTACCTAGGTAGGAAGAAACCTCGAGAGGAACCAGAGTCATAAGTAGAAGGCCTTCCTCCTCTAGTTAGACACAATGGTCTGCATGGGTAGAAGTTCAAAGTACATATGCAGTATTAAACCATCAATGCCAGACGGTTCTCTTTCAAGGTAAAAGACAATACCTGTTCCACTCTGTGAATACAGTAGTCCCTGTCAGTCAGAAATACTGTGTGTTATCAGGGGACCGTGTTTAGCCTGTCTGCTTGTGTGTTTATCAATGGAGGTCAAGGTGCATGCTGCTTCATCTTGGTGTGTGTGTGAGTGCAGTTGTGTGTGGTGTATACAAGGTGTGTGTGTGTGTGTGTGTGAGTGCGATGTTATCACTGGGTTTAAATGTGTTTTTTAATGGTGTGTTTCAGCACGTTAGCTGGTGAACATGAAATCCATTACAGTAGCTAAGGGAAGCTATTGTGTAATGACGGTATTGAATGCGGCTAACACCCCCGTAAAAACATATGAATCATTCATGTTAAAAAAGACTCAGCCAAACTGTGTGGCAGGTTTTCAACTCATTAACATTTTGGCAGTTTATCAGCTGTCTATTGTGAGTTCCATTGGGAAATCCAGCAGCCATTCTTTTTGTGTATATAGGGCTCTGAGGTTGTTTCCTCTAGGTACAGATCTAGGATCTGTTTACCCTCCCCAATCCTAACCTTAACCATTAGTGCGGAAAATGATAAACTGACTCAAGATCATCACTACGTGTGGCTGTTATAAAACTGTTATAAGGAGCCATGAGCTGAATTTAGCAAGTCATGTAATCCATTGTGGTGTGACAGGTGACATTCTGAAGTCTAAGGTCACAATGTTTCATATCCTGTGTTGTGTAGCTGAAATTGGCTTGTGTGTGTGTGTGTGTGTGTGTGTATGTGTGTGTGTGTAAGGGTCTTCTGGAAACCAGACTGCTTCCTTCTTCCATTGAGTGTCTCTATCATAAATGTTCAATTTCCACTGTTTTTGACAACATTATCTAGCCCAACATTCTACACACAATAGTGTCATTGTGTGTCATCCTGCCTGCACACCAAATTCCCTTATGGGACAATAAAGATTGACTGAAGAAATATGAACACACACAAAAAAAAAACATTTTTGTTGTTGTATTCTGAGTTCCGACACACTGACCGTAAAAGCTTCTGTTCAATGCCAAGCCCGGCACAGTGACAGGGCTATCCTGTCTTCTGTCAGAAATCTCATTAAGGCCTAAGGAATGGAATTCATTTCCCCACTGACATGTAGGAGTGCTTGTGTAATCTAGCTGTCCCAGGAGATGTCTCTGAATGTCCTAACAAAGCTCCTACCACTCTCTCTCTCCAGTCTCCACTCTCTCTCTCCAGTCTCCACTCTTTCTCTCTCTCTCCACTCTCCACTCTCTCTCTCCAGTCTCCACTCTCTCTCTCTCCAGTCTCCACTCTCTCTCTCCAGTCTCCACTCTCTCTCTCCAGTCTCCACTCTCTCTCTCCAGTCTCCACTATCTCTCTCCAGTCTCCACTATCTCTCTCCAGTCTCCACTATCTCTCTCCAGTCTCCACTATCTCTCTCCAGTCTCCACTATCTCTCTCCAGTCTCCACTCTCTCTCTCCAGTCTCCACTCTCTCTCTCCAGTCTCCACTCTCTCTCTCCAGTCTCCACTCTCTCTCTCCAGTCTCCACTATCTCTCTCCAGTCTCCACTATCTCTCTCCAGTCTCCACTATCTCTCCAGTCTCCACTCTCTCTCTCCAGTCTCCACTCTCTCTCTCCAGTCTCCACTCTCTCTCTCCAGTCTCCACTCTCTCTCTCCAGTCTCCACTATCTCTCTCCAGTCTCCTCTCTCTCTCCAGTCTCCACTCTCTCTCTCCAGTCTCCAATCTCTCTCTCCAGTCTCCACTCTCTCTCTCCAGTCTCCACTCTCTCTCTCCAGTCTCCACTCTCTCTCTCCAGTCTCCACTATCACTTATTATACTGCGCACCCTCTTCACGGTCATCCTCAGAGACAGACAGGCAGGCAGGACAGATTGAAAGAGAGACAGACAGACAGGCAGAAGCAGGATGTCCATTGAGCTTTGACCAGCCATCTCCAGTGGACCCTGACCAGTTGTTCCATCACTTTATCTTGTTGTGTTGTGAGACCTTGTACAGAGGAGCCAGCAAAGTGCACAGCACACACACACTTCCTGCACACCAGTGGATTGGATCTAGGCATTAATTAAATATCTGCCTAAGAACATTTGCTAATCAAGGCTGCAGCTTAATAAAATAATAATAATACACATAATAATGTTTGGTCTCCACACCTTGTTCCTGGATTTTCAACCTGCAGAATCCATTTTATTTGAGTAAACTAAACACGTGGATCCAGAGCATCACAAACCTGCTCAGTGGGTGACATGTCTGGTGTGTATGCAGGCCATGGAAGAACTGGGAAAAAGGGAGGGGGGTCTGAATACTTTCTGAATACACTATATACAGTGCCTTAGGAAAATATT
Source organism: Oncorhynchus masou masou (assembly GCF_036934945.1). Classification (NCBI taxonomy): domain Eukaryota; kingdom Metazoa; phylum Chordata; class Actinopteri; order Salmoniformes; family Salmonidae; genus Oncorhynchus; species Oncorhynchus masou. Next base: position 6,454 of record NW_027014478.1, on the reverse strand, counting down.
CAGACCCTTGACTTTTTCCTCATTTTGTTACGTTACAGCCTTATTCTAAAATAGATGAAATAAAACACATGTCCTCAGCAATCTACACACAATATCCAAAAATGACAAAACAAAAACAGGTTTTTAGAAATGTTTGCATCTCTGCAGCCCTCCACCAATCAGGCCTTGATGGTAGAGTGGCAAGACAGAAGGCTGTAATGGCTGTTGGAAGGAGTGGAGGATCAAGGTGCAGTGATTAACAAAAAAACAACAACGAAGAGAACGAACGGAACCCGAAACAGTTCTGTCTGGTGCAGAAAGACACAAAATAGAAAACAACTACCAACAAAACACAGGTGGGAAAAGGCTACCTAAGTATGTTTCTCAGTCAGAGACAACGATAGACAGCTTCCTCTGATTGAGAACCACACCCGGCCAAACACACAGAAATAGAAAACATAGATCACAAAACATAGAATGTCAGGGCGTGACAAAGGCACATGACAGCCCGCTTGAAGTTTGCCAAAAGGCACCTAAAGGACTCTCAGACCATGAGAAACAAGATTCTCTGGCCTGATGAAACCAAGATTGAACACTTTGGTCTGAATGCCAAGTGTCACGTCTGGAGAAACCTGGCACCATCCCTAAGGTGAAGCATGGTGGTGGCATCATCATGCTGTGGGGATGTTTTCAGCGGCAGGGACTGGGAGACTAGTTAGGATCGAGAGAAAAATGAATGGAGCAAAGTGCAGAGATCCTGATGAAAACCTGCTCCAGAGCGCTCAGGACCTCAAACTGGGACGAAGGTTCACCGTCCAATAGGGCAATGACCCTAAGCACATTCTGACAAGTCTCTGAATGTCCTTGAGTGGCCAGCAAGAGCCCGGACATGAACTTGATCGAACATCTCTGGAGAGACCTGAAAATAGCTGTGCAGCTACGCACCCCCTCCAACATGACAGAGCTTGAGAGGATCTGCAGAGAAGAATGGGAGAAAATACAGTTGTGCAAATCTTGTAGCGTCATAACCAAGAAGTCTCTGATGTAATCGCTGCCTAAGGTGCTTCAACAAAGTACTGAGTAAAGGGTCTGAATACTTATGTAAATGTGATATTTCAGTTTTTAATTTTTTTTTTTATAAATGAGCAAACATATCTAAACTTGTTTTTGCTTTGTCATTATGGGGTATTGTGTGTAATCAATTTCAGAATAAGGCTGTAATGTAACAAAATGTGGAAAACGTCAAGGGGTCTGAATACTTTCTGAAGGCACTGTATATAATATATATTATGATTCTAATTCTAATTCTATTTTTAATTCACACCTGCACTGTTGGAGCTCAGAACTGAAGTGTTTTACTGTAACTACATCTGTGCGTGTGACTAGATAAACATCTGATCTGCTGAATGTGTGTCAGTGTGTCAGCTACATAATGTACTCAGACCTACTGGGTCTGCAATGTAATTCATGATTATTGATAAGCTTGATGTTGGTGCTTATCATCGGTCAAGAGGGGCTTTAGATTTTCAACCAGGTGATCGGTAGGTGTGTGTGTGTGTGTGTGTGTGTGTGTGTGTGCGTGTGTGTGTGTTATGGCATAGTGGTCCACCTAACAGTTGTTCCCAGGGCAGTGGTTGACCTTTTCATGACCTTGTGGCACGACACCAATTCTATTTTTTAAGATAGAATTGTAAGATTTTTCCATATATCCTGCGTTTTCCTTCCTGATTACCTACATTTTGTAACCCTGAATCTGATTCACTCGTAGTTTAAACCCATCAGACTTCACCCTGGTCCTAGTCTACTCACTTTCAAAGCACTAACAAGTTGGTTACAGCCAGCTGCTGTAGTATTCATTTTTCAATATTCGTATTCATACCTTATTTCTCTCTCTCTCCCTCCTACAAGAACGTAAGCTCTCTCTCTCTACAGAACGTAAGCTCTCTCTCTCTCTCTCTCCCCAAAATAATTCTCCCTGTTAAATAACCACCATCATTCCTCTTGACAGGCCCTTAAAATATTCATGCCTGAGATGTTTTGTTTATAATGGGTTCTGACCTTTCACTGGTGTGGAGTGTGGCTATGGTGATCTATGATGTTCACCATGTCCTGGCCTTAGCGATACAGTGGCAAATGAAAGTCTATACACCCCTTACACAATCTTCACATTTTCCTGCCTTAAAATGAAATAAAACATGTATTACATTTGATTTATTTCCTACAGATGTACACAACTTACTCCACATATTCAGAAATAAGGCTTGAATATTGCAGTCCAGCGATGGTTTCCCCAAAAATGTACTGAGCTTGTGTAATTTTGTCAAAACAATGGATAACTGTTGCCCTAAGAGTTGTGCAAAGTTGATAGAATCTTATTTAAAACGATCACAGGCTGTAATGGCTGCCAAAGTTGCTTCCATCAAGTATTAACTCTGGGGTGTGAAGACATCTTAGTTTATTTGATTCATTTGGAACATTTTCTATAATTTGTCTTTCACCATGACAATGTGGAGGAGGATGTGTAGATAGGTAGGGGAAGAATCCCTGAAATGTATTCCCTTCTCGTTTTAAGGCAACAAAATGTGAAGACTGTAGAAGGGGTGAGGAGACTTTCAGTAGCAGCTGTATATCATAGTGTTCTGGCCAGTTGTTGCTGTTCCATCTCTCCCTTTCCAAAGTCCTTCAGGAAAGCAGGGGAAATACTGAAAGCAGCTGTTTCTTTCAAAGGAAATGTAGTAGCTTATCAGTGTTCAGTTGTCTCAGTATCAGTAGCAGCATCAATGGGAAATGACAGGGTGAACTCTCGGAACTGATGAGTGTGATTGTTTTGAAAACAGTGCTGTAGGCCTATACTGTTACTTCACTGTACTGTTGGTTATCAATTCTTACATTAGTATCGCTGTAGACTTAGTACTAGATGCCCTACTGCACATATGTCAGAGTCAAGGCCCGCGGGCCACATCCGGCCCGCGAGAAGGTTTTTTACGACCCCTGGGATGATCTTGATTTATTATTAGAACCGGCCCGCAGACCGCAGCAAGCCGGCAGCCCGCAGATCTTTTACACGCACCAATACTACATTTCCCACAATGCAACGGTGACGCACCGAGCAGTAGGCTGCTTCATTTCAATATTTATTGGCACAGCAGTCGTCAGCATCACAGTAAAATTAACTTTCAGATACCCATCAAAAATGGCAAGGCATTTCTGACGGAGTTAGAAACGGAGCATGGTGATTTGCCTTATCACACAGAGGTGCGATGGCTAAGCCAGGGAAAGGTGCTTCAAAGATGTTTCGAGCTTCGTGAGGAGATTTGTCTGTTCTTGGACAGCAAAGGGAAAGACACAACACAACTCCGAGACGAAATGTTTCTGTGTGAAATGGCTTTTCTGTGTGACATTACGAGTCATCTGAATGCAATGAACTTGCAGCTGCAGGGTCGGGATCATGTCATCTCTGATATGTACAGTACAGTGAAGGCATTTAAAACCAAACTGACTCTGTGGGAGACGCAGATGCGGAAAGAAAATTTGAGCCACTTTCCCAGCTGCCAGACCATGAAAGAGAAGCTCTCTACCAGTGCGTTCCCGAGCGCACAGTTGGCTGATAAAATAGGTATGCTTGCCGCTGACTTCGACGCCGATTTGCTGACTTTGAAGCACAAAAAGCAGGTTGGAACTGCTCGGTAACCCATTTGCTGTTGACGTGGAAAGCTCACCACCAAACCTCCAAATGGAGTTGATTGACCTCCAATGCAATGATGCACTGAGGGCAAAATATGCGGCAGTGGGTGCTGCGGAGTTCGCCCGTTTCCCTCCCCGACACAATGCCCCAGCTGCGCATCCAGGCTGCTCAAACGTTGTCTATGTTTGGCAGCACATACCTGTGTGAACAACTTTTTCTTTGATGAACCTGAACAAAACATCACACAGAAGTCGACTTACTGCTGAACACCTCCACTCAATTCTGAGGATTTCCTCAGCTCAGAGCCTTACCGAACATTGATGAACTTGTGGAAAAGATGGGACACCACCAAGTATCACCCTCAACCTCAAACAAGTGAACATTACTGTGCAATCACATATTTAGGTTTTTACTCAGTTCAAGTTTAAAAGTTAAAGTTTAATATTTGTTTTCACTGCATGTTACTTCTCCTTAAACAAAGTGTTGTTTTTGATTAATAGATTTTTGCACTTTATTTTATTGTATTTCAATCCAATTATATTTTAAAAATATTTCAGTTGAGTGGATGATAGAAAATTGCTATTATTGTTTTTTTCTTTGAAGTAAATTTAGCCCACTTTTGCTAAAATAGAAAATATAGGCTACTGATGGTGCCGTGAATACCGGTTTCTTTCATTTAATGTTCATATTATGGGGATTTTTATATAAAGGAAATTTGTCTTTTGTGTCTGTTGAAAATTAAAGATTACTGACAGAGCCATAAGAAAATATTGCTTTATTTATCTGATCATATTGGAATATATTTGTTAGGTTTTCAGTAGGTTCAATTAGGTTCACTAGACTATATGCGTCATTTAAAAATTTTTCAATGAACATTCGAACAGTCCGGCCCTCGGCTTGTAGCTAAATTTTTTATTTGGCCCTCCGTCCATTTGACTTTGACACCCCTGCACTGTATCTAACTAATCCAATAACAACATGTTAGAAACTTTAGCAAGGCTTATTTAGGCCTGTATTCCTCATGGTATTGAAGATTGTTACCTACAATAAGCTTCGATCGGATTAAAGGCCTGCGAATTACCATTTAAAGGAGGTAGCAGTTTCAGTATGGTTTCCTGCCCACTTGTTTATGTTGTCGTGATAAGGGAGCAGTTTCAGTATGGTTTCCTGCCCACTTGTTTAACTGTTGTCGTGATAGCAGGGAGCAGTTTCAGTATGGTTTCCTGCCCACTTGTTTTAACTGTTGTCGTGATAGCAGTTTCAGTATGGTTTCCTGCACACTTGTTTTACTGTTGTCATGATAGCAGGGAGCAGTTTCAGTATGGTTTCCTGCACACTTGTTTAACTGTTGTCATGATAGCAGGGAGCAGTTTCAGTATGGTTTCCTGCCCACTTGTTTAACTGTTGTCATGATAGCAGGGAGCAGTTTCAGTATGGTTTCCTGCCCACTTGTTTAACTGTTGTCGTGATAGCAGGGAGCAGTTTCAGTATGGTTTCCTGCACACTTGTTTTACTGTTGTCATGATAGCAGGGAGCAGTTTCAGTATGGTTTCCTGCACACTTGTTTAACTGTTGTCATGATAGCAGGGAGCAGTTTCAGTATGGTTTCCTGCCCACTTGTTTAACTGTTGTCATGATAGCAGGGAGCAGTTTCAGTATGGTTTCCTGCCACTTGTTTAACTGTGTTTAACTTTCAGTATGGTTTCCTGCACTTGTTTAACTGTTGTCATGATAGCAGGGAGCAGTTTCAGTATGGTTTCCTGCACACTTGTTTAACTGTTGTCATGATAGCAGGGAGCAGTTTCAGTATGGTTTCCTGCCCACTTGTTTAACTGTTGTCATGATAGCAGGGAGCAGTTTCAGTATGGTTTTCCTGCCCACTTGTTTAACTGTTGTCATGATAGCAGGGAGCAGTTTCAGTATGGTTTCCTGCCCACTTGTTTAACTGTTGTCATGATAGCAGGGAGCAGTTTCAGTATGGTTTCCTGCACTTGTTTAACTGTTGTCATGATAGCAGGGGAGCAGTTTCAGTATGGTTTCCTGCACACTTGTTTAACTGTTGTCATGATGGCAGGGAGCAGTTTCAGTATGGTTTCCTGCACACTTGTTTAACTGTTGTCATGATAGCAGGGAGCAGTTTCAGTATGGTTTCCTGCACACTTGTTTAACTGTTGTCATGATGGCAGGGCAGTTTCAGTATGGTTTCCTGCCTTGTTTAACTGTTGTCATGATAGCAGGGAGCAGTTTCAGTATGGTTTCCTGCCCACTTGTTTAACTGTTGTCGTGATAGCAGGGAGCAGTTTCAGTATGGTTTCCTGCCCACTTGTTTAACTGTTGTCGTGATAGCAGGGAGCAGTTTCAGTATGGTTTCCTGCCCACTTGTTTAACTGTTGTCAGCAGGGAGCAGTTTCAGTATGGTTTCCTGCCCACTTGTTTAACTGTTGTCATGATAGCAGGGAGCAGTTTCAGTATGGTTTCCTGCACACTTGTTTAACTGTTGTCATGATAGCAGGGAGCAGTTTCAGTATGGTTTCCTGCACACTTGTTTAACTGTTGTCATGATAGCAGGGAGCAGTTTCAGTATGGTTTCCTGCCCACTTGTTTAACTGTTGTCATGATAGCAGGGAGCAGTTTCAGTATGGTTTCCTGCCCACTTGTTTAACTGTTGTCATGATAGCAGGGAGCAGTTTCAGTATGGTTTCCTGCACACTTGTGTAACTGTTGTCATGATAGCAGGGAGCAGTTTCAGTATGGTTTCCTGCACACTTGTGTAGCTGTTGTCGTGATAGC
>NW_027014477.1:0-13444 GCF_036934945.1 Oncorhynchus masou masou | reverse complement strand
GCTGAGACAGAGAGAGAAAGCTGAGACAAAGAGCGAGAGCTGAGAGAGTGAGAGCGAGAGAGCTGAGACAGAGCGAGAGCGAGAGAGCTGAGACAGAGAGAGAGAGAGCTGAGACAGAAACAGCTGAGACAGAGAGAGAGAGAGCTGAGACAGAGAGAGAGCTGAGACAGAGAGAGAGAGCTGAGACAAAGAGCGAGAGCTGAGAGAGTGAGAGCGAGAGAGCTGAGACAGAGAGAGAGAGAGCTGAGACAGAAACAGCTGGGACAGAGAGAGAGAGCTGAGACAGAGAGAGCTGAGACAAAGAGCGAGAGCTGAGACAGAGCGAGAGCGAGAGAGCTGAGACAGAGAGAGAGAGCTGAGACAGAGAGAGAGATAGCTGAGACAGAGAGCGAGAGCGAGAGAGCTGAGACAGAGAGAGAGCTGAGACAGAGAGAGAGCTGAGACAGAGAGAGGGAGATAGCTGAGACAGAGAGAGAGAGCTGAGACAAAGAGCGAGAGCTGAGACAGAGAGCGAGAGCGAGAGAGAGAGAGAGATAGCTGAGACAGAGAGAGAGAGAGCTGAGACAAAGAGCGAGAGTGAGAGAGCTGAGACAGAGAGAGAGAGCTGAGACAGAGAGAGAGACTCATTATTGTGAAAAGTCTCATTACTGTGAGACTTTAAAACTCCATAAACACTGAGAACCAAGAAAAGCACAGTACAACAGTACAACAGCAAGCAGCTGACACTAATTGAGGCCATAAAAACAAACAACTTTGGCAAAATTGGGAGAAAAAAATCAAATCTAAACAAGGAATTAGCGATACAAAATGGTGACATATGGACAACCGATTTTAAAAAACTACAACGCTGTTCAAATTGACACAAATGTAGAACAAAGCCAAATTCACGAGAAGTTTAATGGATTAGAAAAAGCTATAAAGGACCATCAAATCCACTAGACTCCCAATTACTGACCAGGGGCCTCATTTATAAACATTTATACAAAGAAGACCACTTTCTAAGCTTACTTTGGGATTCATAAAAAGCGAACTTGACGGGAGAATGTGTGGTCCTCCATGTTTTTATTTGTATTTATGTGTGAATGTGATGGGGCAGTAAGGCTCTGTTCCTCAACCCAATGGGGGAGTAAGGCTCTGTTCCTCAACCCAATGGGGCAGTAAGGCTCTGTTCCTCAACCCAATGGGGGAGTAAGGCTCTGTTCTTCAACCCAATGGGGCAGTAAGGCTCTGTTCCTCAACCCAATGGGGCAGTAAGGCCCTGTTCCTCAACCCAATGGAGCAGTAAGGCTCTGTTCCTCAACCCAATGGGGCAGTAAGGCTCTGTTCCTCAACCCAATGGGGGAGTAAGGCTCTGTTCCTTGAAGCAATGGGGCAGTAAGGCTCTGTTCCTCGACCCAGTGGGGCAGTAAGGCTCTGTTCCTCAACCCAATGGGGGAGTAAGGCTCTGTTCCTCAACCCAATGGGGCAGTAAGGCCCTGTTCCTCAACCCAATGGGGCAGTAAGGCTCTGTTCCTCAAGCCAATGGGGCAGTAAGGCTCTGTTCCTCAACCCAATGGGGGAGTAAGGCTCTGTTCCTTGAACCAATGGGGCAGTAAGGCTCTGTTCCTCAACCCAATGGGGCAGTAAGGCTCTGTTCCTCAACCCAATGGGGCAGTAAGGCTCTGTTCCTCAACCCAATGGGGCAGTAAGGCTCTGTTCCTTGAACCAATGGGGCAGTAAGGCTCTGTTCCTCGACCCAGTGGGGCAGTAAGGCTCTGTTCCTCAACCCAATGGGGGAGTAAGGCTCTGTTCCTCAACCCAATGGGGCAGTAAGGCTCTGTTCCTCAACCCAATGGGGCAGTAAGGCTCTGTTCCTCAAGCCAATGGGGCAGTAAGGCTCTGTTCCTCAACCCAATGGGGCAGTAAGGCTCTGTTCCTCAACCCAACGGGGCAGTAAGGCTCTGTTCCTCAACCCAATGGGGCAGGAAGGCTCTGTTCCTCAACCCAATTGGGGAGAACTCCAGAAAGGTAAAAGATGCCAGGGGGTGACAAGATAAACTGCTTTTATTTATTTTTTAAATACAATGGAATCAATAAAGTCTTTGAAATGCTATACTGTTATTAATCTCTACATTGTAATCAATAAAGTAATTCCAAAGAATGTACTTCTATTAACATAGATGTTCAGATCATTCCTGAGAGAGAAGGGGTGCAATATCTCCAGATGGGCGTGTGGTCCCCTTCCTCACCCATGTGGACAAGATGTTACTCCTTGTGGGGTCTTTGCCTTGAACGTAAGTATGAGAGTAATTACCCTACTGACTAAAAGGCCAAACACAACTGTGTCGTTGTGTCCCTGTGAATTAGAATTTGAAGGGGAACATTTTGTTGGGGAACACTGAAATGCCCATCAAATCCTTTTCCCCAGTTTGCTGGGGAGTCGATTGTCTTTTCAAATACGGACAAAGATGTTAACATCTTGAGATTAGACATCGCAGTCAGTCTCCTCCAAAACACTGGTATGTTCAATTTCTAATTTAATATAATTGTGGATAAAAACAACATTTATATGGATCTTTCAAGGTTATCTTGGATCCAACTTCTGACTAGATGGCCACTAAAACACATGTATTTAAATCATTCTGCTTCAAGAAACCTATATTTTTCCCTTGTTCCCTGTTCGCTCTGAAAAATACATGTAAAGATGTATAGACTATTTGACATTATGTTTTGCTAGATGACCTGAGCCAACTGTGCCATTTCTGTGGCGAGGTGGACAATAATGAGGAAGACACTAAATGGGTAATTGCTTGTTCACTTCTAAAAAAGGCACAATTTAACGGGTATGCATTTGTATAAGCAGTAGAATTTTAACATGAGCTACCAAAATAATTCAGAAGTATGCCAGGCCTTGCAGTCCCAAGATACAAGGGTTTCCCCAAAATCCTCCCCACACCTAATTTCCTTAATTTTGTGACTAGAGCCAAATACTTTCTGGCACATAGAGTCAAATACTTTCTATAGAACAGATAGGCAATCAAAATGAATAATTGATATATGTGTGTTATATTAAACATAGAGGAGGGAGTCAAATGTAGGCAAGCAATAATCATTTCAGAACAAGTCGAATAAGACATGGGAGAGATGACGAATTAAGTCAGAGAGGTTTATTGATAGAGTAATACACTTGAAACAAATAGCCAACCCAAAAACTGAAGACATTAATAGCGCCTCCACGCGATCAAACCGACATAAAAAATTTAATGAAACGCAGCCTAACGTGTTCAGAATTCCCAAATAGCAAGCAAGTCGCAGCAATGAAGAATTGAGTGCATGTGCATTTACGCCAAGGAAGGGGGGGGATTCTGGCAGGGGGAAGCTTTTCGGCACAACACCGGCAAGGAACACTAGCTAGTTAATGTTAGCTGTCTGACTTAATTAACAAGCTAATTTTCACAACATAAACTCAATTATTTGATCAGATGAGTTCGCTATTGTTGCTCAACATTTCTCTGGCTAGCTATCAGAGAATTCGATCCAGCGAGCAAGATACTTAACAATGCTAATAATTGCTCCACCACACTGTCTCTCTCACCTCAAACTTTCCAAATGCCAGTTTTTCGGTGACAGCTCCAAAAGTACGCTTCATCACCTTCTCACCCCGTCTCCGTGGTCAGGCTTCTCACCTTCTCACCCCGTCTCCGTGGTCAGGCTTCTCACCTTCTCACCCCGTCTCCGTGGTCAGGCTTCTCACCTTCTCACCCAGTCTCCGTGGTCAGGCTTCTCACCTTCTCACCCCGTCTCCGTGGTCAGGCTTCTCACCTTCTCACCCCGTCTCCGTGGTCAGGCTTCTCACCTTCTCACCCAGTCTCCGTGGTCAGGCTTCTCACCTTCTCACCCCGTCTCCGTGGTCAGGCTTCTCACCTTCTCACCCCGTCTCCGTGGTCAGGCTTCTCACCTTCTCACCCAGTCTCCGTGGTCAGGCTTCTCACCTTCTCACTCCGTCTCCGTGGTCAGGCTTCTCACCTTCTCACCCCGTCTCCGTGGTCAGGCTTCTCACCTTCTCACCCCGTCTCCGTGGTCAGGCTTCTCACCTTCTCACCCTATCTCCGTGGTCAGGCTTCTCACCTTCTCACCCCGTCTCCGTGGTCAGGCTTCTCACCTTCTCACCCCGTCTCCATGGTCAGGCTTCTCACCTTCTCACCCCGTCTCCATGGTCAGGCTTCTCACCTTCTCACCCCGTCTCTGTGGTCAGACTCCTCACCTTCTCAAACAGTCTCCGTGGTCAGGCTTCTCACCTTCTCACCCCATCTCCGTGGTCAGGCCTCACACCTTCTCACCCCGTCTCCGTGGTCAGGCTTCTCACCTTCTCAAACAGTCTCCGTGGTCAGGCTTCTCACCTTCTCACCCAGTCTCCGTGGTCAGGCTTCTCACCTTCTCACCCCGTCTCCGTGGTCAGGCTTCTCACCTTCTCACCCAGTCTCCGTGGTCAGGCTTCTCACCTTCTCACTCCGTCTCCGTGGTCAGGCTTCTCACCTTCTCACCCAGTCTCCGTGGTCAGGCTTCTCACCTTCTCACCCAGTCTCCGTGGTCAGGCTTCTCACCTTCTCACCCAGTCTCCGTGGTCAGGCTTCTCACCTTCTCACCCCATCTCCGTGGTCAGGCTTCTCACCTTCTCAAACAGTCTCCGTGGTCAGGCTTCTCACCTTCTCACCCCATCTCCGTGGTCAGGCTTCTCACCTTCTCACCCAGTCTCCGTGGTCAGGCTTCTCACCTTCTCACTCCGTCTCCGTGGTCAGGCTTCTCACCTTCTCACCCAGTCTCCGTGGTCAGGCTTCTCACCTTCTCACCCAGTCTCCGTGGTCAGGCTTCTCACCTTCTCACTCCGTCTCCGTGGTCAGGCTTCTCACCTTCTCACTCCGTCTCCGTGGTCAGGCTTCTCACCTTCTCACTCCGTCTCCGTGGTCAGGCTTCTCACCTTCTCACTCCGTCTCCGTGGTCAGGGTTCTCACCTTCTCACCCAGTCTCCGTGGTCAGGCTTCTCACCTTCTCACTCCGTCTCCGTGGTCAGGCTTCTCACCTTCTCACCCAGTCTCCGTGGTCAGGCTTCTCACCTTCTCACTCCGTCTCCGTGGTCAGGCTTCTCACCTTCTCACCCCGTCTCTGTGGTCAGACTCCTCACCTTCTCACCCCGTCTCTGTGGTCAGACTCCTCACCTTCTCACACAGTCTCCGTGGTCAGGCTTCTCACCTTCTCACTCCGTCTCCGTGGTCAGGCTTCTCACCTTCTCACCCCGTCTCCGTGGTCAGGCTTCTCACCTTCTCACTCCGTCTCCGTGGTCAGGCTTCTCACCTTCTCACTCCGTCTCCGTGGTCAGGCTTCTCACCTTCTCACCCCGTCTCCGTGGTCAGGCTTCTCACCTTCTCACCCCGTCTCCGTGGTCAGGCTTCTCACCTTCTCACCCCGTCTCCGTGGTCAGGCTTCTCACGTGTTACTTCTATTTTATCGTACAGCGCTGCTGTAACTGACAAGCTGCCTTACCAGAGTGCATGCTGTAACTAGTAAACTATTACTACTAGTAAACTAGAGACCTATTCAGTCTGTCTACAAACAGGCTCTCAAAGTGCTTGATAGGAAGCCCAATAGCCATCATCATTGTCACATCCTTAGAAAGCATGAGCTCTTGAGTTGGGAAAATCTTGTGCAATACACCGACGCATGTCTTGTATTCAAGATCCTTAATGGCCTGGCTCCCCCTCCGCTCAATATTTTTGTTAAACAGAAAACCCAGACATATGGCAGCAGATCCACAAGGTCTGCCATGAGAGGTGACTGTATAGTTCCCCTAAGGAAAAGCACCTTTAGTAAATCTGCATTCTCTGTGAGAGCTTCCCATGTCTGGAATACACTGCCATCAGACACACATAACTGCACCACATATCACACTTTCACAAAATGCTTGAAGACATGGCTAAAGGTCAATCAGATTTGTGAACATGGTCCCTAGCTGTGTGTTGCCGCTTTCCATGTTGTCTGTTGTCTGTAGCTTGTGAGGTGTGGAAACACTTGTTGCTTTTATGAATTATCTGGGTTGCTTGCTCTATGTTGCTCTGGCCTGTAAGGCACGCCTATGTCCTAGTGGCAGTTATGACTCACATTGTACTGTTTTTACACCTGCCCAGGACCGTGTTGAAAATTTCAGCCAGCTTGGCTAAAAACCGCACTTTTATCGGGAAACGCTGATTGGCTGCGCACTGTCCCTGTAAAATAAAAAATAAACTCAACCTCAAACTCAAACTGGTAGTCTCTTCTTTCTTCAGTCATGCTGTATTCTGTTGTTATGATCATCATTGATGACTGGCTGATGATCATTGTACCAGCAGTGATCCAAACCCCTCCCAAACTTTCTTGGAATCGGATCTACCAATCACTTAGATCACCTATTTGGATTCAAACGTGAATTGCGCTCAAAGGTGACTAGTTTGCATCCTTTCTCTTTGCATTTACAGAACTGCATTTTTTGAGGACACGGCCGCTGGAGGGGTTGTGACGCACGCGGTGCAGTGGAGACGTCAGGGCACAGACGCCAATGGGCCCCATCACTAATCTCCTCTGCGGGACTCCCAATCACTCATCTCCCTGCGGGACTCCCAATCACTCAGCTCCCTGCGGGACTCCAATCACTCAGCTCCCTGCGGACTCCAACCACTCCAGCTCCCTCGGGGCCCACCTCAGCTCCCGCGACTCCCAATCACTCAGCTCCTGCGGGACTCAATCACTCAGCTCCCTGCGCGGACTCCCAACTCCAGCTCCCTGCGGACTCCCAATCATCTCAGCTCCCTGCGCGGACTCCAATCACTCAGCTCCCTGCGGGACTCCCCCAATCACTCAGCTCCCTGCGGGACTCCCAATCACTCCAGCTCCCTGCGGGACTCCCAATCAGCTCCCTGCGACTCCCAATCCTCGGCTCCCTGGGACTCAATCACTCAGCTCCCTGCGGGACTCCCCACCACTCAGCTCCCTGCGGGACTCCCAATCACCAGCTCCCTGCGAACTCAATCACTCAGCTCCTCGCGGGACTCCCCAATCCTCAGCTCCCTGCGGGACTCCACCACCTCAGCTCCCTGCGGGACTCCCAATCACTCAGCTCCCTGCGGGACTCCCAATCACTCAGCTCCCTGCGGACCTCCCAATCACTCAGCTCCCTGCGGGACTCCCAATCACTCAGCTCCCTACGGGACTCAATCACTCAGCTCTCTACGGGACTCCCCATCACTCAGCTCCCATTGGGACTTGTTGGCTGCTTCTCCTTCACTCTGCGGGTCCAGCTCATCCCAAACCATCTCAATTTGGGGGTTGTGGAGGCCAAGTGATCTGCACTCCATCACTCTCCTTCTTGGTCAAATAGCCCTTACACAGTCTGGAGGTGTGTTTTGGGTGATTGTGCTGTTGAAAACAGTGTCACCAGCAAAGCACCCCCACACCATCACACCTCCTCCTCCTCCAATTTGGGACTACAGACCAAAGGACACATTTCCAACAGGGATTGTCCATTGCTTGTGTTTCTTGGCAAAAGGAAGTCTCTTCTTATTATTGGTGTCTTTAGTAGTGGTTTCTTCGGAGCAATTCAACCATTGAAGGCATGATTCACACAGTCTCCTCTGAACAGTTGATGTTGAGATGTGTCTATTACTTGAACTCTGTGAAGTATTTATTTGGGATGACATTTCTGAGGCTGGTAACTCTAATGAACTTATCCTCTGTAGCGGAGGTAACTCTGGGTCTTCCATTCCTGTGGTGGTCCACATGAAAGCCAGTTTCATCCATAGCGCTTGATGGTTTTTTGCGACTGCACTTGAAGAAACGTTCAAAGTTCTTGAAATGTTCCGTATTGACTGACCTTCATGTCTTAAGGTAATGATGGACTGTCGTTTCTCTTTGCTTATTTGAGCTGTTCTTGCAATAATATGGACTTGGTCTTTTACCAAATAGGGCTATATTCTGTATACCACCCTACCTTGTCACAACAAAACTTAGTGTCAAACGCATTAAGAAGAAAAATCAATTCCACAAATTAACTTAAAACTTGTTAGGGATAAGGGGCAATATTCAGAATTTTGGATGACTGAGGTGTCCAAAGTAAACTGCTCATTACTCAGGCCCAGAAACTAGGATATGAATATGCATTGCAGTATTGGATAGAAAACACTCTAAAGTTTCTAAAACTGTTAAAATTATGTGAGTATAACAGAACTGATTTGGCAGGTTCATTGTATTCCTGGGACTCTTGTGGTTGCGATCAGAGGAAGATCACAAAGGTAAGTGACTTATTTTATTGCTAATATGGGATTTTGTGACCCCTGTGCTTGTTTGGATAATATGCTGTTGTGGGCACTGACCTCAGATGAACGCTGTGCTTTCGCCTTTGAAATCCGGGCGGTTCGATTACCAGATTCTAAGCTAAAGATTCATGTATGACACCTGTATTATCATGAAGGTTTAATATTATGTTTTCTATATTTTGAATTTGTGCTCTGCAATTTCACTGGATGTTGTCGGAGGTGGGTCACTAAGCGGGACCCCTGCGCCAGAAAGGTGTTAACTTCTTGAGGTATAGGGGGCAGCATTTTCACTTTTGGATAAATAGCATGCACAATTTCAACTATAAGATATGCATGTATTTCGTAGATTTGGATAGAAACACTCTGAAGTTTCTAAAACTGTTTTGAATCATGTCTGTGAGTCTAACAGAACTTATGTAGCAGGCAAAACCCCGAGGACTAACCATTCAGATGTTTTTTGGAAGTCTCTGTCTGTTCAGTGTGTTCTCATTGGGAAACGGTATTTCTTAGGCACTTGTTTTGCAGTTCCTACCGCTTCCACTGGAAGTCACCAGTCTTTGGAATTTGGTTGAGGTTATTCCTTTGTGCAATGAAGAAAATACGGCCATCTAGGAACTGGGTAACACTCTTGAGAGTTGCGCAAGACTTGAAAAGGTAAGGCTGGTTTTTGTCTTCCTGTATTGAACACAGATAGACCCGTCTTCAATTTGATCGATTATTAACGTTTAAAAATACCTGAAGTTGTGTTACAAAAGTATTTTGAAATGTTTTGGCAAAAGTTTACAGGTATATTACAGGAGATATTTGTAGTAACGTTGCGCAAATTGGAAGCTGTTTTTTTAATCAAACGCACCAAATAAATGGACATTTTGGATATATATGGATGGAATTAATCAAACAAAAAGGACCAATTGTGATGTTTATGGGACATATTGAGTACAACAAAAGAAGTTTCTTCTAATAAAGGTAATGTATGTTTTATATTTTTATTTCTGCGTTTTGTAGCGCCTGCAGGGTTGAAATATGCTACTTTCTTTTTTACTGTTGTGCTATCATCAGATAATAGATTCTATGCTTTTGGTCAAGTGGGGATGTACTATAGCTGTAGGTTAGGAAAGCACACCTCCGTTAACTGAAATGTGACCTAGATGACTACTTCCATGAAGCTGGTTGAGAGAATGCCAAGAGTGTGCGCTTGTCATCAAGGCAAAGGTTGGCTATTTATAGAATTCCAAAAACAAAATATATTTTATATTTTAAAACTTATTTCATAGTGTTGATGTCTTCACTTATTACTCTAAAATGTAGAAAATAATCAAAATAATGGAAAACCTTTAATGAGTAGGTGTTCTAAACTGATCAGCTGGACAACTGATTCAGTGAATGAACAGTGAATGAACTGAGAGAGAAAGCACACAGGGCATTCTACGCCATTAAAAACCCAATTCAAATTCAAATGCAAATTCGGCTAAAACTAACTGAATGTGTATTTGAACCAATTGTACTTTATGGCAGCGAGGTGTGGAGTCCAGTCGCAAAAACAAGATTTCACCAAATAGGAAACACACTTACTGAAACCCTGTATGCAGAGTTCTGTAAGATTATCCTACATGTCCAGAAGAAACTACAAACAAATGCATGCAGGGCAGAATTAAGCCAAATATCCACTAATAATAAAAACTCAAAAAAGAGCAATTAAGTTTTGGAAACATCTAAAATACAGTGACCCCCTCTCATATCATTGCCAAGCCCTGCAATGTCAAGAGCTGAGCAAAGAAAAGAGTCCCCTCATCCAGCTGGTCCTGACACACTGAAGCCTCAGTCCCCTCATCCAGCTGGTCCTGAGTTCACTAACCTGTTCTCCTAACACACTGAAGCCTCAGTCCCCTCATCCAGCTGGTCCTGAGTTCACTAACCTGTTCTCCTAACACACTGAAGCCTCAGTCCCCTCATCCAGCTGGTCCTGGGGCTGAGTTCACTAACCTGTTCTACTAACACACTGAAGCCTCAGTCCCCTCATCCAGCTGGTCCTGGGGCAGAGTTCACTAACCTGTTCTACTAACACACTGAAGCCTCAGTCCCCTCATCCAGCTGGTCCTGGGGCAGAGTTCACTAACCTGTTCTACTAACACACTGAAGCCTCAGTCCCCTCATCCAGCTGGTCCTGGGGCAGAGTTCACAAACCTGTTCTACTAACACACTGAAGCCTCAGTCCCCTCATCCAGCTGGTCCTGGGGCTGAGTTCACTAACCTGTTCTACTAACACACTGAAGCCTCAGGACCAGAACATCCAATCAATCAGAATTAATCAAATTACAAAAACTATTTGACCATGGTTACTGATCAAAACCTTAGAAAAACCTTGACAACGTACAGGCTCAGTGAGAACAGCCTTGCCATTGAGAAGGGTAGACACAGGAAAACCTGGCTCCCTGTAGAGGAAAGGCTGTGCAACCACTATACCACTTCACAACAGGAAAACCTGGCTCCCTGTAGAGGAAAGGCTGTGTTTAACCACTGCACCACTGCACAACAGGAAAACCTATAGGGGAAAGGGCTGCACCACAGCAGACAAAACACTTAGAGTGTCATTTCCTGACAAAATGTCAAAAATATAAAGCAATTAGAGATGGTCATTTCCCCAAATTTGAAACCCTTATTCAAGATTTCCAAGACCTCTCTGATGAGGACAGGCTACCCGTCCTGTTGGGGGAGGAGTCAGAGAGCTGTGGGTTTGCAGCGCACTACATTGCTACCTGACATAAGATGAGGGACAGTTTCTGACAGACCAATCAACCTGCACATGTCCTCTACTGTATGCTTATTGTTATTGTTCAATGTATGGTTATTTTGACCCTTGGTTATTGCTCTTACTGTTGTCCCATTGACAATTTTGATTATTATTAATTTAATTATGTTAATATTGTAAATCTCCAAGATAAGCTTTGGCAATATGCACATTGCTAAAATCATGCCAATAAAGCAAATTGAATTGAGACAGAGAGAGCTGAATGAAGAGAGATCTGAATGAAGAGAGAGAAAGCTGAATGAAGAGAGAGAAAGCTGAATGAAGAGAGAGAAAGCTGAATGAAGAGAGAGAGAAGGAGAGGTGACTGAAGAGAGAGAGAGCTGAATGAAGAGAGAGAGAGAGCTGACTGTAGATTGAGAGAGAGAGAGAGTTGAAAGAAGAGAGAGAGAGAGAGAGCTGACTGAAGAGAGAGAGAGAGCTGACTGTAGAGAGAGAGAGAGCTGATTGAAGAGAGAGAGAGAGCTGACTGAAGAGAGAGAGAGAGCTGAATGAAGAGAGAGAGAGAGCTGAATGAAGAGAGAGAGAGAGAGAGCTGACTGAAGAGAGAGAGAGAGCTGACTGTAGAGAGAGAGAGAGCTGATTGAAGAGAGAGAGAGAGCTGAATGAAGAGAGAGAGAGAGCTGAATGAAGAGAGAGAGAGAGCTGAATGAAGAGAGAGAGAGCTGAATGAAGAGAGAGAGAGAGCTGAATGAAGAGAGAGAGAGAGCTGAATGAAGAGAGAGAGAGAGCTGAATGAAGAGAGAGAGAGCTGAATGAAGAGAGAGAGAGCTGATTGAAGAGAGAGAGAGAGCTGACTGAAGAGAGAGAGAGAGCTGAATGAAGAGAGAGAGAGAGCTGAATGAAGAGAGAGAGAGAGCTGAATGAAGAGAGAGAGAGAGAGCTGAATGAAGAGAGAGAGAGAGCTGATTGAAGAGAGAGAGAGAGCTGACTGAAGAGAGAGAGAGAGCCTAATGAAGAGAGAGAGAGAGCTGAATGAAGAGAGAGAGAGAGAGCTGAATGAAGAGAGAGAGAGAGCTGAATGAAGAGAGAGAGAGCTGAATGAAGAGAGAGAGAGAGCTGAATGAAGAGAGAGAGAGAGCTGAATGAAGAGAGAGAGAGAGCTGAATGAAGAGAGAGAGAGAGCTGAATGAAGAGAGAGAGAGAGCTGAATGAAGAGAGAGAGAGCTGAATGAAGAGAGAGAGAGCTGAATGAAGAGAGAGAGAGAGCTGAATGAAGAGAGAGAGAGAGAGAGAGCTGAATGAAGAGAGAGAGAGAGAGAGCTGAATGAAGAGAGAGAGAGAGAGAGCTGAATGAAGAGAGAGAGAGAGAGAGCTGAATGAAGAGAGAGAGAGAGAGAGCTGAATGAAGAGAGAGAGAGAGAGAGAGAGAGAGAGAGAGCTGAATGAAGAGAGAGAGAGAGAGCTGAATGAAGAGAGAGAGCGAGCGAGCCAAGACAGAAAGAGCTGACTCAACAGAGCACTCTGTATTGACTGTTCTGTTTTTGCAAACAGGTAGAAAAACAGCATCACCTCGCTCTGGTCCATTTCTTCATCTCTCTCTCTCCTACCATCTCATTTATTCTCTCTCCATCCATCCATCCTTCAATCTTGGTCACAAAATCTTAGCAAAACAGCACTGGAAAGCACACAGACACACAAAGTAATTGTTCTTACCGTTCATAGCGGGAGCACCAACGGCTACAGGGAGAACCTCTATTCAGCTGGCTAACTCACAGACATCTGGAGAGAAGGGAGAAGAGAGAGAAGAAGGAGAGAATTGTTACATACAGAAAACCTCCTATTTGACAAATTGGGAAAATTAAACAGAAACACAGAATAAACTAAACTGTTATTTGGCACTCAAAATATAATTGTTTATTTATTTAACTAGGCAAGTCAGTTAAGAACAAATTCTTATTTACAATGATGGCCTAGGAACAGTGGGTTAACTGCCTGTTCAGGGGCAGAACAGGTTTTCACCTTGTCAGCTCGGGGGATCCAATCTTGCAACCAAACCCGGACGACGCTGGGCCTATTGTGTGTCGGCCTATAAGATCAATCACGACCGGTTGTCATACAGCCTGGAATCGAACCAGCTACTCTCGTCTGAGTGTACCGATTAATCGTAATGGAGGATTATTTACATTTTCATACCAATCGGTAATCTGTATTTTTGGACACCGATTTTGTCGATTATAAAAATTTAAAAATAAACGTTTTTTTACACCTTTATGTAATCTTTATTTAACCTAACTAACTATTTAACCAGGCAAGTCAGTTAAGAACACATTCTTATTTTCAATGACGGCCTGGGAACAGTGGGTTAACTGCCTGT